>NW_026057908.1:0-20523 GCF_023721935.1 Panthera uncia
GTTAGTATCTTGATAGCAGTGCATTGTGCTTTGTTCATCTTCAGTTGTAAGTGTATTAAAGATGAAAGATGTGCTTGTACTACTGCACATGTTTCTGGAAGTAGCCCAGAAAGAAGGAATAAGATATCTAGCCCACAGCTCACCATTACAGAGGCCTTCGGGTTGGGAACTGTTTCTAAGAATAACAGCAGCATTTGATTGATGCAAAAATCACCTGTTTCCCTATGTGTTGTCGTTAAGAATTGTGGGTGTGTGGCTTTTTATTTATTTTTTTTTTGCAACATGCAAAGGATTTAATGCTGCAAGATGATGTATGATTTGTAGTGGTTCAGCTGGGTAGGCACTGTTTGCTTCAACTACTATGAACTTATTTGTTCATCAATCATTTTAACACTGTGCTACAAACCAGGAAATAGGTGGTTTAAAAAGAATAATACCTTGGCAGAATCTGCTCAGAGCCCTCTGATGTTTGTAAATCCTCGACTACCTACTTTTCAGATTGTCTTGAAGAGAAAGTTCACAGAATTTGGAATTCCAGAATTTGGATATTTAGTGCAAGACAGGGGCTAGTTACTTCGAAATTTGAGGAAATTCTTGCCTGTAAATGAGAAATTCTCAATTATATTCTTTCCCTATTTGCCCTTATCTTTGCAACCCTTTTTTTAGAGACGACAGGAGTCACAGAAAACAAGTTTGAGTTCAGAAATATAGGGAGAACTGCTAACATTGCCAGCAAGTGTTGGTAGAGTTTGTGCACTTTACCGCCCTCAGTGACATTGAGCAATTACCATCACTTCTTGGAATCTCTGTCCACAGTTGTAATTTGGGGCTAATATGTGTCCTGATTATATCTCAATGAAAAATAAGTTTATGAGGAGTGTGACCTTGAGGTCCTAAACAGGTTGCAAATTTAACTTTTGACACTTGAGATCTGAGACCTTTGCTCCCAGGCTCTTCGGAATGAACCAGAAGAGCCTGAGAAGAATGCTTATCTCCCCCTGAGTCAAAGTGAAGAAGTGTATGCAAACCCATTTGCAATTCACACATATTTAAAAAGCATGGAACTGAAACACAAGGCAGAGTGATTATATTAAAAAAGAGTTGATTCCATACAAATTTTAGGATTGCTTGTTCTAGCTTCGAGAAGAATGCTGGTGCAATTTTGATTGGGATTGCATTGAATGTGTAGATAGCTTTGGGTAGTATTGACATTTTGACAATATTTATTCTTCCAACCCATGAGCACGGAATGTTTTTCCATTTCTTTATATCTTCTTCAATTTCCTTCATAAGCTTCCTATAGTTTTCAGCATACAGATCTTTTACATCTTTGGTTAGATTTATTCCTAGGTATTTTATGCTTCTTGGTGCAATTGTGAATGGATCCACAAAAGGCCCTGAATAGCCAAAGTAATTTTGAAGAAGAAGGCCAAAGCGGGAGGCATCACAATCCCAGACCTTAGCCTCTACTACAAAGCTGTAATCATCAAGACAGCATGGTACCTGCACAAAAAGACACATAGACCAATGGAATAGAATAGAAACCCCAGAACTAGACCCACAGACGTATGACCAACTAATCTTTGACAAAGCAGGAAAGAATATCCAATGGAAGAGAGACAGTCTCTTTAACAAATGGTGCTGGGAGAACTGGACAGCAACATGCAGAAGGTTGAAACTAGACCACTTTCTCACACCATTCACAAAAATAAACTCAAAATGGATAAAGGACCTGAATGTGAGACAGGAAACCATCAAAACCCTAGAGGAGAAAGCAGGAAAAGACCTCAGCCGTAGCAATCTCTTACTTGACACATCCCCAAAGGCAAGGAATTAAATGCAAAAATGAACTACTGGGACCTTATGAAGATAAAAAGCTTCTGCACAGCAAAGGAAACAACCAACAAAACTAAAAGGCAACCAACGGAATGGGAAAAGATATTTGCAAATGACATATCGGACAAAGGGCTAGTATCCAAAATCTATAAAGAACTCACCAAACTCCACACCCGAAAAACAAATAACCCAGTGAAGAAATGGGCAGAACACATGAATAGACACTTCTCTAAAGAAGACATCCGGATGGCCAATAGGCACATGAAAAGATGGTCAACGTCGCTCCTTATCAGGGAAATACAAATCAAAACCACACTCAGATATCACCTCACGCCAGTCAGAGTGGCCAAAATGAACAAATCAGGAGACTATAGATGCTGGAGAGGATGTGGAGAAACGGGAACCCTCTTGCACTGTTGGTGGGAATGCAAATTGGTGCAGCTGCTCTGGAAAACAGTGTGGAGGTTCCTCAAAAAATTAAAAATAGACCTACCTATGACCCAGCAATAGCACTGCTAGGAATTTATCCAAGGGATACAGGAGTACTGATGCATAGGGGCACTTGTACCCCAATGTTTATAGCAGCACTCTCAACAATAGCCAAATTATGGAAAGAGCCTAAATGTCCATCAACTGATGAATGGATAAAGAAATTGTGGTTTATATACACAGTGGAGTACTACATGGCAATGAGAAAGAATGAAATACGGCCCTTTGTAGCAACGTGGATGGAACTGGAGAGTGTGATGCTAAGTGAAATAAGCCATACAGAGACAGACAGATACCATATGTTTTCACTCTTATGTGAATCCTGAGAAACTTAACAGAAACCCATGGGGGAGGGGAAGGAAAAATAAAAAAAAGGTTAGAGTGGGAGAGAGCCAAAGCATAAGAGACTCTTAAAAACTGAGAACAAACTGAGGGTTGATGGGGGGTGGGAGGGAGGGCAGGGTGGGTGATGGGTATTGAGGAGGGCACCTTTTGGGATGAGCACTGGGTGTTGTATGGAAACCAATTTGACAATAAACTTCATATATTGGAAAAAAAATAAAAATAAAAATAAATAAATAAATTAATTAATTAATTAAAAATATAATAAAAAAATAAAAAGTAAATAAAAAGGAGTTGATTTAAAACTATGCCCCAAGTTAGGTGGTTTTCTTTGGTTCAATACTTTCAGCTTAAGTGAAACTTAGCTTGATTACCCCTATTATTGGATATCTCCAAATGAAAGGCTGCCAAAGGCCACACACTTAAGTCATGGGATGTCACAGCATGTAGCCATCAATTTACAATTGCCCACTAAGGGCCCATGACTTGAAGGCACAGCATTTATTACTTAGGTCAGTAACAGCTCAGTGGCCTGTGCTGACTCTGACTCTTGTTGGACCACTCCCCCCTTCTGACCCACAGCTACCCAGGTGGTTGGCCCCATTCTGCTCCCTGCCGCCCCCCCACCCTTGCACAGCCAGGATGTGTTCAGGCTTTTTGTCAAACTGCCTTTCATGGTAGCTTTAGAGCATCTCTTTGTCCCGCCCTCTGCTCCATTCATTCATGGCAGCTGGTCATCTCTCCTGACTCTCTTTGAATGCTTTAGAGAATAAAAAAGGAAGGAAGAAAACCAAACGTGATGAGAATTAGCTAAGTATGAAAGTAAAAATAAAAATCGTATACAGGGATCATATTTCCTGAAACAAAAATTGTATTTGTGATCTGACATTAGGATAGAATATTTAAAATCCAAACTAGCTTAGAAGACTAGCACACATGGTTTTCTTATTGGTTACAATTATTGTAAAATGTCAGTATATTTTTTAAAGATAGTAGCAAAAACTAGAATGATTTGAAAAAACTGTATGCCTCATTGTCAGAAAGAATTAATGCAACAGGTAGGGAATCAGACTTGCTGACTCAAGTTTTGTTCTAACAAATTCATTTATTCATTTATTGATTGATTCATTCCACAAACAGATGTTGGGTATTTACCACATGCCAGGGACTGATGGAATGAGGGTTAAAACTTAAGGTGAATTTTAGAAAATAAAAGATTACATCTTTTGCATCCTGAATTTATGACTGGGGTATATACAAGCACAACACAAGCACAATATTAACCTTGCCAGGTTTCCTTAAAACTGCTCAAAGGCTCATAGCAAGTCATGAGAAAAAGAACCTCTCCACAATTTGTTAAAGCTAGATACCTAAACTTAGTAGATGCAACTGAAAACTGGACAATTCAACACATAGAATGGTACATGAAGTTCAATGCTTGCTTTCGTGTAACACACACACACACACACACACACACACACACACACACACTGCTGATTAGAGTAGATATAGATATGAAACTTAATGTGTCACCTAGTTGTATCAACAAACTTCTATTCCAACCTTGACATTCCACTGCTCATCACTGACCCTAAGCTTTAGCAAAGCTTAACTACTGAACATCCATAATTTCATGCCTCTATGATTTACTTGCTAATCTTATTCCCCACCTTATTCCTTTGATCACCTAGCTCAATGTTGTCTCCTTTGAGATGTCTCCTTGGCCTCTTCACAGTTTCTTTACTTGGCATTCTATAACACTTTACCTGTCCTCCTATAACAATGACCTTGTTTCCTTTTGAATTTTAATCATGTTGTATCTAAGTTCCACATTTTCAGGATGTTAGCCATCATTAATTAGATAAGTCCTTGTTTCTACCTCAAAGAGTCCAAGTGAGAAGTGGCTCTGTCACAAACCCGTACTGGCAGTTTGGTACGTCTGATAAATTACACTGTGGGACTCAAATTTGAAATCTCTGTGTGTAAGTGATTTTTGTATTTCTCTTCCCATTAGCATCCATGTGGGCAGAGGGAGAGACAGAGAATCTTGAGCAGGCTTCATGCTCAGCACAGAGCCTGACATGGGGCTGGATCCCACAACCTGGGGATAACGACCTGAGCAGAAATCAAGAGTCGGACACTCAACTGACTGAGTCACCCAGGCGCCCCTGGATGGATTTTTTAAAAAGGTAATTTATTAAAAGACCGTAAGAAAACTTACAGAATCCCATGGAAGACTGAAGAACCAGGCATAAAACAGAGACCCGAAACTACTACAGATTTCATTGCCAGGGGAAGACAATCTCACTCAGAATTCACCACAGGGTGAGTCAACTCCAGTAATTTATTTCTTTTTTGTATTATTCTGTTCAGGATTCTAAGTCTTGGGAGAGAGGCTGTCTGGTCAGTCTTAGTTCACCTGTCTGCCTCTGGCTGTTCTCAGAGATGGGGGGCACTCATAGGAGGCCCTTCAGCATCTGTTGCGAGAGGGCTAGACACATTGATTTACCATCTTGCTAAGATTGCATGCAAAGAAAAGTAATGCCTCTCTCAAAAAACAAGGTACTGTTAGATGCTGCGTGGCTCCAAATAGCTAATATCTGGGAAGATAGCCCATCTGGTTGAGGGGTTCTCTAAGGTTCCCCTGAGTGAATTTCCAGTATGCCACATAGTATATATTTTAACTCAGTAAATCCCAAATATGCTTTCCAAATTTGGTGAAAACTATCCATAAGAAAGCTAATATTGATTTTTTAAATGAAATATTTTTAAAAGAGACTTTGTGTCTGATTCATCTTTGTGTCACTCTTAGCGTCTAATAGACCTTTGCACAGAATTGAGGCCTAAAAGATATTAATAGGTGAAATGTAGACATGACACACTTAATTTTCAGAACTGAACATCTCTATGTGTATGATTACTATATGAATGAGTGATACCTGTTCACATATGTTAAATACCTGTATGATCATGCAAATAAGGTTTGACTTATAGCACCAGGATCCTGTCAGTGATGATAAGGAATAGGTTACATTGTTAGCTGTTACCTATTTACAGGCTTTTATTATTCCATGGAAGAAGTAAGTTGCTCCCTAAGCAATCCATTTTTCTCTCTGAGAATATTTTGTTGTTTTCTCCTCCTTGACTCTTTAGTGAAGGGACCATGTCTCATTTGTCTTGATTTCTGAGGCCCTAGCGAGCACTCAACAAATGACTCATGGATAAATTATCACAATTTAATATTTGCTTTGGTAATGAGGGCTAAAACCCCTTGTTAAGATGTGAAGCCAGAATAATTATACACTAGTGAGAACCTAGTTTTGGTGACAGATGACCGGGGTCATGGGGAGAGGGGAAGGCTGAGCTCTTGGGGTTGGTCCCACATCAGCCCTTAGTGCAGACTGTTCTCCCAACACTTGCAAGCTGACAAGAAGAGAGGAAGTGGATGATGGAACAAGAAGATGAGTCATGATCCATGACAGGCAGAGAGGGATATGGCCTCTCTGAAAGACAAGGGATCCCTCCTTGCCTAGTGAGCAGGGAAGCTTGACCAGAAGGTAGGTGGCTAAGACAGTTGACGTGTTCTGTTCTTCCAGACTGATGTTTCAATGAGTAGAATAATAATTACGCATGTATTTTCTCTAAAAATCTGTCAGCAACTCTACTTTCACTGTCCTTTCCTCGTGTAATTTCTTTACAATGTTGCACCTGACAGCAGTGTGCAGTAGAAGTAGGAATGTGTGGAGAATGGTGCCAAGGGATATGTCTCAACTTTTATTAAAATCTTTAATTATCAACAGCTTGATATCTGACTGGCTCTGATTTATTCCAGGTTGTGAGTGCTTGTTTGCATGACTGTCACATAGCATTTTTCTTGACAGTTATAACTATGCTAGAATTATTGTGCTCTGAGTATCTGGAGGATGGATGGTGTGCTTTATTTATCTCGGTATCTCCAAGCTCTAGGACAGCTACTTGTAACTATAAATTCTCAACAAATATTTGTTGTTTAATACATATAACAAAACAGAGGAGGAAAAAAGGGGGAAAGGAACATTGCCATTGTGATAGCCCTTTAATACACTTTTGATGGCTTCCAAGAGCTCTCCCGTCCACTGAGGGCTTCTGCTGAATTTAAGGATTCCTGAAAACAAAGTCGACCTTATTGTAGTTCACCTGAGAAATCCCTTGAGACATCTTTAATCAAGCAGAATTTTCACTCCTTCCCTAGAGGTCTGTGTCTTTCTCAGACTGAGCCTTCTGGGACAGGTTATGTTAGCAATCTTGAGGCTAGAAAGTCCTCCCATGATTCACATTCCCATCCAAAGTGTTAGAAGCCCCTTTGAGCATCCCTCCTTTCCCATAATCTCACTCCCTCCCAGACTGCTGGGTGAACACTTTCACCTGGGTCAAGATCATATTGCCCATTGCCCTACCTCTCCCTTCTTTTTCTCTTCATTTCCTTCCTTTTCTGCCTCCTAAGCTTTCCTGTTGTGCTTTGGAATATTTAATGTGGTAAGCCAAATCTTTGATATGCTTCGCTTCTTTATTGGAAACCATTTGCACCTCTTGCCTTGACTGACACCTGACAGATACTGGATATGAACCTTGAAGACACTGGACATGAACTGGCCCTTTCAAGTGGATTTGGCTTATTATTCCAACCGCACATAGATTTGGGCTAAGATTTAACCTCAGCAACTTTTTATACTCCATGCCATTTTTGGATCGTGAGTGCTTCATCTTCATGTAAAAGCTGTGACTCGTTGAAGCCTGTACCTCTACTGGTAGTTGTCAACTCTTGACATCTATCTATACTCGATGGTCCTTATTTTACTTGTGTTTTAAAAGTAGCACTTGACATTGTTGTCCACTCCCTCCTTCTTCCTCTGGCCTCCAGCACTTCCAACATAGTACAATCTATTTATGGTCCTACTCTACCTGCTGTTCATAAATTCTGAACTGTAGGCTTTTTTTTCTCTGCCCATCCCTGACATTTATGCATTTCACAGTGTGGGTGACCTGGGGACATGCTTCCCAGGTCCCTCTATAGGAAGGGACTTTCTACCATAACTGCTTAGAGTATAGACAAGGCTGCCTCCAGCTCAGCCTGTTGTGACTTCAGCTGCAAAGAGGGCTTTCATGGAAGGTCCACACTGTTCCCAGGACACATATCCAATGGCTAGCTGATAAAGGCAGAGCATAAAGGCCTCATTATTTGGGCCAAATATAGGACAACTCTGACAGGTCATTCCATCTGGAGAGAGCCTCTTAGGGGTGGCATTGCAGCTCACCTTCTCCCTCTGCCTAATCCTGCTTCCTCCACACCCTTTCTGTAGGTATGGATCCCAAGTGCACTCCAATAAACACCCTGAACACAAAACTCTGTCAGAGGCTGCTCCCTGAGAAACTCAAAGTCTAGCATACATGGCTCCATTCTTTACCTCCTGTCTTGTCACACTGCATGGTTTCCCTTGTTGATCTCATCCAGTGTGCCAACATCACTCACCCTCTGTACACCAAAGTCTGTCTTTTGTGTAGACATCCATTGTGAACTCTGGGTGTGAATGTGCAAGCTTTTCCTTTACACTTCCACTTGGATGGTCCATGAACATCTCAGACTCAAGGAAGCCAAGACTGAGCTCATCTTAAACCACTCCAACACCCTTCCCCCAGCCTGCCATTGTCTATGCTGATTCCTACTGTTACTGAGAGAAGCTGTCTGGTAAAATAATTCTCACTGGGCTGTAAGGAATTGTTTGAGCACAGGGAATAGAGGAACGATATTAATAAAGAAGGAATAATAAGCGAAGAATTCTACTTTGTAATTGTGCTTCCCAGATCTCCCTTACAATTACTACTCAGTACTAGACTTATGGTAACATTTATCCTATCCTGATGCTAAAGTAAATAGATTTTGCAGTTTACTGTTAGTATCATGAAACTAAGAAGCTATTAATTACTTTTCTTATGTTCATAAAATATAAGTGTCATATTTTTGACCCTCTTCAGATAGATTCCCAGTAGAAAGAAAGAAAGAAAGAAAGAAAGAAAGAAAGAAAGAAAGAAAAAGAAAAAGGAAGGAAGAAAGAAAGAGAAAGAGGATAACACAGGAACTCTATATAAATAATTTCTAACTGAAATAATTTATTCTTTCTTTGAGTCTTCATGATGCTTATTCTCTAGTTCTTTAGGTATATATCTATATATCTATATCTATATCTATATCTATATCTATATCTATACCTGTATCTATATCTATACCTATATCTATCTATATCTGTGGAGAACAGGGATGATTTCCTTCAGGTTGGATCACTTGGGTAGTAGCATAATGCTTCATAAGTAAATTTTCAGTACATGCTTGTTGGTGATATTATGGTCTCCTCATCGGCCATGCCCAAGGAAGCATGCATGCACTAAATGCAATGGTAGCAAATTATGCCAGGTCTTCTGGGCTTTGACTCCTCAACAGGCTCAAATCCATTATAAATTTTTTTTTTAGGGGGAAATGGATAACTACCATAGTTTGGTAAAATGTTTAATCACTGTAACATTTAAATCCTTCCTACTGTCATTGCTAGCCAAAGACGCACGTTCTGAGAAAGTTCTGCCTTTGTATAGATTCACCCACATTTTTCAACTGTTCTACCTTATGACACTTGTACCTGGTGGCACTTGTGTCCTGGAAAATAATATAAATAAAGACACACACAACAAACTGCAGTTTGTTACCATGACCTCAGCAGCCACACATAGTTGGGCTGTATCGAGAGTACAGCAGCAGTCCTCTGTGATGCCAGTAAAATGAAGAGTTGCTCCAGAACCTGATAATATGGAAAACAAATCCCCTGGACAACAGTGAAAAACAGTTGGAATTTAATACTTACCTAAGAAAACTGCCAAAATCTGCAGCCATATGGAGGTTCTTTCTCCTTGGAACCCTCCTATCTTAGCAAGTCCTCCAAAATGACCAATAACTGTCCTCTTCCAGCCCAACCCTTGAAGAGAGGGTCTGTCTGTCTCATGGCTTCCCTCTGCCAACCGCAGTATATATCTTGTCAAATTCTCTCCTATGGCAAGTGTCTGTTTTTTAAAAGTTTAAATTTTGTTGGCCCTTAAAGCAGTCTTATAGGCATGAATGATTATAATTTTTACCATTTAGTAGCTGAAGAAATACAGATAAACAAAATGCCCTTTATTTTAATCTCACCACTCTCAGACACCTGCTATCTTGAAGTATTCTAATTAAACTTTCATCATCTTTGTGCTTAAAGGAAAAGTCCTATTCCCAATGTAGGCGGTTTGCATTTATAAGTTCTGACAAGTTGCTTGGTACCAGACAGCCAAAAGTGATGAATAGTCTCAGCAGATTAAAATGTAAATTTGATTGAAGAAAACAACCTACAAAAATTTATGCTTCTGTATAATCTATGTGATTAAATGTTACTTGTTTCAAAGCTAATGTTTCTGACACTTTCAATTACAGCTTTTGGAAGTTTTATTCCACATCATTTAATCTATTTTAAATAACTCTCCCTTTTAGATTCACACACAGTGATGCATGTTTAGCATCAATCTCCAATGCAAATTTGGAAATAATCTCTGTCCAGTCTACAACAAAATTTGTTTTATATGGAGATTACAGGGTTTAAAAGCTGAACCTTCAATCCTTTTTCTTATAACTAAGAAAAATATTGGGTCTCAGCATAACTGGTGTTGTCCTCTTTTAAAAATCGTGTTTAGGGGCGCCTGGGTGGCTCAGTCGGTTAAGCGTCCGACTTCGGCTCAGGTCACGATCTCGCGGTCCGCGAGTTCGAGCCCCGCGTTGGGCTCTGGGCTGATGGCTCAGAGCCTGGAGCCTGCTTCCGATTCTGTGTCTCCCTCTCTCTCTGACCCTCCCCCATTCATGCTCTGTCTCTCTCTGTCTCAAAAATAAATAAGCTTAAAAAAAAATTGTGTTTAAAAATTAGAAAACACATAACATAAAATTTACTATCTTAACCACTTTTAAGTGTATGGCTTATTACTGCTAGGTGTTTTCACATTATTGTGCAACAGATCTCTATAACTTTTTTATTTTATAAAAGTGAATTTCTATATCCATTCAACAAAAGGTCCCCATTTTCCTCTTCCCCTGCCCCTGGAGATCACCATTCTTCTTTTGGTTTCTTTGATTTTGACTACTTTAGATACACCATATAAGTGAAATTATACAGTATTTGTTTTTTTTTGTGACTGACTTATTTCACTTAGCATAATGTCCTCAAGATTCATGAGAGGGTTTATAGCATAAGGCAGGATTTCTTTCTTCTCTTAAGGCTGAATAATATTACGCTGTATGTATATACCATTTTATTTATTCATTCATCTGTCAATGGACATTTGGGTTGCTTCTATCTCTTGGTTATTGTGAGTAGTGCTGTAATGAACATGCATGTGCAAGCCTGTCTTCAAGATCCTGCTTTCAGTTCCTTTGGCTATATAACCAGAAGTGGGATTGCTAAATCATATGATGATTGTATTTTAACTTTTGGGGGAACCTCCATACTGTTTTCCATAGAGGCTGCACCATTTTTTTAAATATAATTTATTGTCAAGTTAGCTAACATACACTGTATACAGTGTGCTCTTGGCTTCAGGAGTAGACTCATCACTTCCATACAACACCCAGTGCTCATCCCAACAAGTACCCTCCTCAATGCCCATCACCCATTTTCCCCCTCTCCCCCACCCCCCATCAACCCTCAGTTTGTTCTCTGTATTCGAGAGTCTCATGGTTTGCCTCCCTTCCTTCCCTCGTGGTCTTCTGTTAAGTTTCTGAAATTCCACATATGAGTGAAAACACATGATATCTGTCTTTCTCTGACTGACTTATTTCCCTTAGCATAATACCCTCCAGTTCCATTCATGTTGTTGCAAATGGCAAGATTTCATTCTTTCTCTTTGCCGGGTAGTAATCCATTGTATGTAGTAATCCATTGTTGATAGCACTGCTATCATGTGCCCCTATGAATCAGCACTCCTATATCCTTTGGATAAATTCCTGGTAGTGCTCTTGCTGGGTCGTAGGGTAATTCTAGTTTTAATTTTTTGAGGAAGCTCCACACTGTTTTCCAGAGTGGCTGCACCAGTTTCCCTTCCCGCCAACAGTGCAAGAGGGTTCCTGTTTCTCCACATCCTCTCCAACATTTGTTGTTTCCTGAGTTGCTAATTTTAGCCACTCTGACCGGTGTGAGGTGGTATTTCAGTGTGGCTTTAATTTGTATTTCTCTGATGATGAGTGAAGTTGAGCATCTTTCCATGTGTCTGTTGGCCATCTGGATGTCTTCTTTGGAAACGTGTCTATTCGTGTCTTCTGCCCATTTCTTTACTGGATTATTTGCTTTTTGGGTGTTGAGTTTGATAAGTTCTGTATAGATTTTGGATACTAATCCTTTATCCAATATGTCGTTTGCAAATATTGTTCCTCATTCTGTCAGTTGCTTTTTAGTTTTGTTGATTGTTTCCTTTGCTTGGGTTATACCATTTTAAATTTCCACCAAACTATTGTCCTTTTTATGACAGATGATATTAACTAAATATTGAGTGATGTTAGTAATTATTAAATACTAATAAAATGCCAATAATACAAGATTACTGGACTATCATATAACTGAGCTTTCAGTAGTCTGCATTAGTTTCAAGCAGTAAATTTAGTAATGTGCCATTTTGCTGCTGCCTAGTTTTTGTTTTGTTTTGATTCAGGGTTTTGGATTGTCAGAACACTACTCTACCACAAATTGATCTAATGTAATCCAAGGAAAATTGTAATCCAAGGAAATAAGGGAAACTGCCATTTCCAGGTGGTTTCCTCAATCTAAGGAAAATCAGACAAGAGGTTCTGGGGTGAGGTTGACTGATGATACCCCATGAAGTGAGCCATGGAAAAAGCATGTAGTGTTTTTGCTTCCCATTTCAGGTCAGAGGGCTAAAATAGGAAATCAAAAGATTTTCAAGATTCAAGCAAAGGCTAAAGTAGAGGAAAACTAGAACAGCAGTGACTGTGGCAGCCTGATTTTCTCTGCTGAGCTTCAAAACCTCTCTGAGAAAGGTCAGGAAGACAGGCTGTAAACTCGTGGAGGACAAGAACTGTTTCCGTCATATTCACTGCTGAACACACTCATTTGGCACATGAATATGGGTGCTGACCCACCAAGGCACTGAGCTTGGCACCAGGACCAAAATGACAAACAAAAACCAAACCCTATCCTGAACTTCTAGATCCCACAACGGTATCTAGTGTTCAAATGGATACCCTCAGGAAGCATTTGTTGACACATTGATTGAATGACTAAATCAAGGTTACAGAATGAGGGAAACAAATAGGAACCGTACCACAGAGACCAGAGGAGGTCATTTAGAATATTTTCTACCTAACAGTTGTTTAGCCTCACCTTGTAAAAACCTAATATCCATGCTTCAGTGGAAGCTTCTATTTGATTAAAAAAAAAAAAAAAAGTCTCTGGCAACTAAACAGTCCCAGCCTTGAGGTTCTGGTCTCTGATGCAATGAGGATATGAATAGAGTGGGGCTATCTCTTCTTTGTGGTTTCCACGTTGCTTGACTTTCCATTCTCTGCTAGATTCTCTACTAGAGGCGGTGTGTGTAGTGGGTTGTGCCTTCACTGCATATGGCAGGTGTACTGTGTACTGTAGCTAATTTTAAAATGCACAACTGCCTTAAAGAATGCCAGAGGTACAAGTGTACTGCCTCAGGACACATCAGATAGAATCATAAACGCACCATCCCAGAGCAGCGCCAAGCCTGGCCTTCTGCCTGAAGTCCTCTGGTGACTGCACTCACATGTGAAAGGGACATGGGGATTGGTTTCCTTAGAAATACTTAGAACTCCTGGGGCGCCTGGGTGGCTCAGTAGGTTAAGCGTCTGACTTTGGCTCAGGTCACGATCTCCTGGTTTGTGAGTTTGAGCCCCACATCAGGCTCTGTGCTGCCCGCCCAGAGCCTGGAGCCTGCTTCGGATTCTGTGTCTCCCTCTCTCTCTACCCCTTCCCTGCTCACACTCTGTTTCTGTCTCTCTCAAAAATAAATAAATATTTAAAAAATTGTTAAAAAAAAGAAACACTTAGAACTCCTTAGTTATTCTAATAGTAATTTATGTATAAAGAATTGTAAAACATAAGTCCTTGGTCAGGCATCTTACAAAAGCATATTTTGTTACTAATGAAGAGATTGTGAATAAGCATGTGTAAATCCATCAACAATACTAAAAAAATAAGTTTTAAAAGTCCCTGTTTTGGTAGGGTAAACAGATAAAATATAGTCTCTGGTTAAACATAAATTTCAAATAAATGGTAAGAAATGTTTTGGTATAGACTGCTTAGGATTCTCTCTCTCCCTCTCTCTCTCTCTCTCTTTGCCCTCCCCGCCCAACCCTGCTGGCACACTTGCACTCTTTCTCTGTCTCTCTCGCTCTCTTTGTCTCTCTCAAAAATAAATAAATAAATAGACTTTAAAAAAAAAAGACTAAATAATATAGGTCAAAATGGAAAAACCAGAAATTCTAGAGATCCATTCTATCAGAACAAGGGCAGTGTTCTCCCTGTTCATGACCACTGCATCTTTAACGTATTACTCAACATGCAGTCAGCATGCGATAAACAACTGTTGAAGGTTGAAGGAAAGGCATGGTGACTATCATAAAAGACCTATATGCAGTTACTTTGACAAATTTTATCTTGGTGTTTTTTTTCCATCTGTACATTTTTATTACAGTCCAAAATGAAAAGATGGGTAGAAAAGGGTAAGTATAACTCTTTTCTCCATTAATTACCCATGGTGTTTTAGAACAACACTGTGCCAGGGGTCAGATGACTTCTGGTGGGATGACCCTACCTCTGTCGTGATGTGACTTTGAACTAGTCAAAATCCAAGAATAACATCTAGCAAGAGTTTATTATAGATAGAAGTAATCTTAATAACAACATAAAATAATGAAATATACACACTACAATTAACAAAAGAAATATTAGTATTCTACCTTGTGCTTATACAGTACTCTAGCATTTACAAAATCCCTCCATTTATTATCACCCCATCTGCTCATCACAATAATGCCACAAGAAATAAGGAGCTCAGCCATCAAATAAAAAATATGTTAGCCTTGAGTCATCTAAAATAAAACATGGACATCTCCTAACAGCTTTTTAAAGGTATAATTTGCACACCATACAATTCACCCATTTTATGTGTGAAATTCAATGGTTTTTAGTAAATTTACAGTTGTGAAACCACCAAAATCCAATTTTAGAACATTTTCATCACCCCCAAAACATCCCCTGTGCTCATTTGCAGGGAATAGAAAAATAACAGTGTTTTAGTATATATGTACATCCCACATATTTCATGAAGCATACTTACACCAACACATTTTTTAAGGTTTTCTTGGAGAGAGAGAGAGAGAGAGTATGTGTGTCTGTGAGAATGGAGAAGGGTGGAAAGAGAGAGAGAGAGAGAGAGAGAGAGAGAGAGAGAGAATCCCTAGCAGGCTCATGCTGTAAGCCCAGAGCCTGAACAGAGGCTCTATCTCACTAACCGAACCGTGAGATCATGAGCTGAGCTGAAATCCAGAGCCAGACGCTTAACCAACTGAGCCACCCACGCTCCCCATATATTATTTATTCATGCTTCTACACAGCTATTCTTTGGCCTAAAGGGTACATTACAACAGGGTTTTTTTTTAATTACTAAAACCATTCATTATTCCCCATGAATCCTGTTTATTGATAAAATTTAATTCTCAATTACATAAGAATTGTCAGTTATTGTTGAATGGGAAATCACTACTGAAGACTCCTCCAATCTCTTAAATTCACATATGCAGTTTCCCAGCACATTGTTGTTGTAAAACCTGTTATCCTTTCAATGTATCTGATTGAAAATAACCCCGAGGCATTGTGGGACTGGAGAAGTGCTGCATCAAGGGAATGCTATTTTATTCCTTACAACTCAGTGGGATGAATCAGAAAGCAGCGGCTTCCTGCAGTGTCCCAAACAGTTATTTAACATTCTCTGAGTGACAGTTAGACTTGGGATCTCTGAATTGATGTGATATGAAGTTAAAAGATCTCCAGTGGCAACTGACAAAACAATTATTATAATTTTCCTCCATGAGACAAAGGAGAAATCAAACTCCTGAAGGAGCTGAAAATTTCCCCCAAGTAGGCATTTATTATAATTATTATTTTTATTGCTACTCTTGGTATTCCTGGTAGTTAATGTTGTTACCATGGAGTTTAAAACCAACCGGTGGCACTGATTGGCATGAAGATGAATGTTCTTAATAAAGAACACACACAGAAAGAACGCTTTTCTTAAAGAGATCTGACTGGGGCAGAAGTTATTGCTTTTATGTTCTAATGCACTTTTAACTAATATGTTTTCCAATTGCTCTATAAATTAAAAGATTTCCTTAGTAATAAATGTATTCTTCTTCAGTACTCTTATTTTTCTTAGTTTCATTTTTTAAAATTTGAAATTAGTATTAATGCATGATATTTAGTGTTGGTATGTTCCAAGTATTGTTCAGGGTGGTATATATCCTGCAGGAGCCCAGCAGTATTTGATGGAAGTAATTTGGAAGGCTATCTCACAAATTCCCCTGATATCTGTTACTTGGTATGATTTGGACAGAGACACATCATCCCTGTTTACTGTCAGTCAGGGCTTACCTTTAATTACAGTAGCCCGTAGGCATTTGTGGATTTACCATTTGCCATTATGGTTTGACCTCAAAGGTTGATGACATGTAGAGATTTGCATACATTATGCCTGAGGCTGATGTATGGGAATATGTCACTTGGCTCTTGAGTGCACCTTGCATTGGCCTGGCGACCACATTTTTGGTTTGTTATTCTCCACTCTTGTGAAATGATAAACTTTTTTCCTTTGTGAAATAAAGAGACACCAAAGGAAAGCCAACTGCTGCTACTCCTGGACATGCAAGGAGAAAGAAAGTAAAGAAGTTTTATTTACAATTTATGTTTTGCATAAAGTAAAAAGTGACGTGTTGAGTTCAGTATTGGCTTAGTTCTGTCACAAAAACTACTGTCCACTAGTACACTGTACAATAAAAGAAAACAGAAAATAAATATGATACTCATTTTAGAAGGAGAAACATTTTAAATGCTATATGAATAACTTCAGTGCTGATTGGTCATTTCAATATTTCAGTTGTATTTCACTCTATTTTATGCTATAGTGGTATTCACACATTTGGATTTTTTGAACATATTTTGGTTAAATGTCATGACCCTACTCTACGTAATTTTGTAATGTGTTTAATTCTTGTTTTATTTTTCTTGCATGCATGTTTATTTAAATAAAAAGAATCATAAGGTAAAAGGGCTTAAACAATTCCTCAGAGGGTAGATCACCTAGGTAAAGAGATGCATTAGTGACACTTGTTGAGGGTGTAAGGAAGCAATAAGCAACTGTCTGCTGCAATACATTTTGCTTTTGATATTACACTATGAAGTTAAACTTTGGATACCTCAACAAATTTCTCAAAAGAACCATTCATTTTAGCTCAATAAACCCTGATGTATTTTTTTATTCCCCTCCCCCAGTCCCTTAGTTGTTCTCTTGGAGAGAATAAGAATCACTCAAAAGTGGTTGTGTCTATGCATATCTCTTGGTAGAAGGGAATCCTCAGTGAAACTAAGTTTAGTAAAGCTTTTCATAAAGCTCTTGTATTAGTTTCCTAGGGTTGTTGTATTACAAAATACCAAACCAACAATTGGGTGGCTTTAATAACAGGAATTTATTGTCTCACAGTTCTAGAGGCCAGAAGTCTGAAATCAAACTGTCAGCAAGCAAACAATGCTCTCTCTGGCAACACCAGGGGAACATCTTTCCTAGCTTCTTCTAGCTTATGGTGTTGGCCAGCAATCCTTGGCCTTCCTTGGCATCACTGTAATCACATGGCTATTTCCTGTGTGTCTTTACATTGTCTTCCCTTTGTGTATGTCTGGATCCAAATTTCCCCATTCTATAAGAACACCTTTTTTGTAAATCATATTGGATTAGGACCCACTATCATAATGATCTCATCTTAACTTGGTTAAATCCGCGAAGACCCAGGGAGTGACATCAGAAAGATGGTAGAAAAGAAACCTCACACACTCAAATCATCAAAAGTCACGAAGAAAGAATTTGGAAATCAGCAAGAGAAAAGTGACTCATCACATGCAAAGGAAACCCTATAAGACTAAGTGCATTTCTCAGCCACAATTTTGCAGGCCAGAGGGACTATGATGATATAGTTAGAGTGCTGGAAGAAAAACAAACAAACAAACAAACAAACTGTCAACCAAGAATTATATCTGGTAAACTGTTCTTCAAAAGCAAAGGAGAGATAAAGACTTTCCCAAATAAACAAAAGCGAAAGGATTTTTTTCACCATTAGACCTGTCTTAAAAGAAAAACTGAAAGAAGTCCTTCAAAGTGAAACAAAAGATGCCAAACAACAACATGAAACTATAAAACTAACAAAGACAATAATAATACAGACAAAAATAGAATATCGTAATACTGTAACAGAAGTGCATACATCACTTTAGGAGGTAAAAGTCAAAAGTATAAAAGTAACTATAACTATAAATATGGTAATGGATACCCAATCTGAAAAGCAATAATAGACATATGGGACTATATCAAACAAATAGCTTCTGTGCAGCAAAGGTAACAACAGAGTGAAAAGGCATGGAATAAGAGACAATATTTGCAAACCATATTATCCAATAGGGGTTGGTATTCAAAATGTGTAAGATATGCTGCAATTCAACTGCAAAACACTAAGTTATCTCAAAAAAAAAAAAAAAAAACGACTTGAATAAGCATTTCTCCAAAGAAGACATACAGACCATCAACAGACATATGAAAAGATGCTTGACATTTTTGCTTCTCTGTAAAATGAAAATCCAGATTACATTGAGATATCACCTCATACCTGTTAGGATGGCCACTATGAAAAACAAAAACAAAAGCATCCAGAAGTTAGCAAGTATTGATGAGGATATGGAGAAATTTGAACATCTGTGCACTGTTGGTGGGAATACAAAATTGTGAAACCACTGTGGAAATCAGTTTTCTCAAAAAATGAAAAATAGAAATACCATATGATCCAGCAATCCTATATCTGGGAATTTATCAAATATAATTGAAATCAGGATCTTGAACAGATATTAGTACTCTCGTGTTTAATACAGCACTATTCACAATAGCCAAGATGCGGAAACAATTTAAATACCCATTGATGAAAGAATGGATAAAGAAAATGTGGTATATACACAGAGTGAAATATTACTCATCCACAAAAAGAATGAAATCTTGTTGTATTAGTCAGAGTTCTTCAGAGAAATAGAACCAAAGAGACTTACTACAAGGAATTGGCTCATACAATTTTGTAGGCTAAGAAGTCCTAAGATATGCATCCAGCAAGCTAGACATCCAGAAGAGCCAATGATATAGTTCCAGTCCAAATCCTAAGGCCTGAGAACCAGGAAGAGCTGATGTTATAAATTCCAGTCAGAAAGCTGGAAGCCTCAAGATCCGAGAAGAGCAAATTTTTCAGTTGGAGTCTGAAGGCACGAAAAGATTGATCTCCCAGATGAAGCAGCCAGGCCAGAAGAGTTCCCTCTCATTCAGCCTTTCTGTTCAAGTCTTCAACTGACTTGATGGGCTCACTGTATTAGGGAGGATGCTCTGCTTTACTCAGTCTATTGGTTCAAATATTAATTGCATCCAGAAACACCCTCACAGATACACACAGTCAAGGTAACACATAAAATTAACCATCACACCTGTCATATACTATAACATGGATGAATCTAGAGGATGTTATGCCAAGTGGAAGGGTGTCACAGAAAGACAAATACTGCATGCTTCCATTGATATAAGGTATCTAAAGAAGGCAAAATCATTGAAGCAGAAGGTAGAACAGTGGTTGCCAGAGATTGGGAGGAGGGGAAAATTAGAAGTTCCTGTTCGGTGGGTATAAAGTTTTAGTCATGCAAGATGAAGAATTTCTAGAGACCTACTGTACAATATTGTACCTATAGTTAACAGTACTGTTCTATACAGTACTGAAAGATTTGTCTGAAAATCTGAAAGATTTGTCAAGAGGGTAGATAGATCTCATGTTACGTGTTTTTTACCACAATTAAAGCACCTGGTTTGTGGCATTTTGTTACGACAGCTGTAGCAGACCAGTATGGAAACTTAACAAGGAAAACACCATGTGTGTTTTCTTATACATTTCACATAGCTTACCTTCCTCTTCGAACTTGAAGAAGCAGTTCGAGTTGAAAAAGGACAAAGCAGGGAAAGAGGGTAAAAGCGGAGGAACAAGTTGCAGTCTTTTAACAATGTGTTACAGTTATGATTTCTTTTTTTTCATTGTTCTACTGTTGACAATTTCTCAAAAAATCCTGTATTTACTAGACCTATAGATTTTCAGATACAAATTATTAGGTGTTTAAAGGTGTCAGTCAAATCAATTGCTAAGCAAAGAGAAGAAAAGCAAAATGACAAAGTTTTCCTTTTCTTTGCATACTCAATGTGATAGTGATTAGAGGTGAAAACTGACAATTTGAATAAAATGCTTATGCAGAATAGCTGTGAATTTTACCTTACTATCTCTAATTTCTAAGCTAATATTTAACATTTGCATGACTATTTCCAATTAAAATATCTCCTTAGCATTCCTAGTTGCAACCTCTTGCTGAATCTAATTTTAACTTGTTTTGGTTTTTTTTTTTTCCCACACATAATATAGATATTAGTTTTTGGCAGTGT
>NW_026057909.1:0-64096 GCF_023721935.1 Panthera uncia
ATGATATAAACAAAAGACTAAGGAGAAAATGAGAAGAGGCAGAGAAGGAAAGTAAAATTTTAGTCTTCCTCCTTTATATTGATTCACGTCTTGATTATATTTATTGAATTTTATTGAATAAGCAAATATAATGCTTACTTATCTTTGTATTTGTCATCATAGGGAAGTTATGGTTTTCAAAATGTAGATGCTTATACAAATTATGAGCAAATGACACACCTATTCTCAAGGTTAGGTTAATTGCCGTGCTCAATATAAATGATTCCATAATCCTACCTCTAAGAATGTGGATGAGTTTAAAATTCTGTATACCTTGCCTGATTAGTAACCTTGATCATCTCTTTCCTGCCCAGCTTATGTATGCCCATATTGACTCCATTTCTTGCCTTTATCTTATTACTCTTCCATTATTAAGTTCACACACACAAAAATGATGTACAGGATTATAAGAAGTTAGAAAGCTAAGGAACCTTATCAAGATTTGAATGTGGGACAGAGGCACATATATAATAATTTGTTTAAACGTAGCATAGTATGATATATATATTGTTTATTTTATAAAATGATTTTCATCAGCCTATAGGTACTTTTGAAAAGTACCTATAGTTAGCGTTAGAAAGTCTCAATAGTAGGTCAATTTATCCAATATGGGATTGGGACTCAATATTTATTACCTATAGTTCATGTAAAAAGTAAGCATAACCTCAAATATTTTATTACTATTAACACAGTATACATGTTGTCTTGGTGTACCTCCCATCATTGAATTTTTTTGACATTCCTGATTTTGTTCTGCAGAGCTGAGAAGACAGTCTAATTTGGAATGAACTTGGGTCCTGAATGAGCACTCCAGTTTTCCCTTACCCCTATACCATCCTACATATTTGTGTTTAACATAGTCATTGATAAATACTTTGAGAAAGATTTATTTAGGTACTTCTTCCTTCTCCTTTTTAAAACATGTTTTACCAAATCAAATTGTCAGAAAAACATGAGGGAGGTTTGTAGAAGAGTTTAGAAACTACTAATGTGCTATATCAACTCCTTTTAAATAGATAACAATAAAGCAAGAAGACATCTTGTGATCACATAGAACATGGGAAATGTGAATGCTTGTGTGTGGAAACGTGGCATCTCCATTTTATACTCAGTATTGGCTATTCTATTGTTTTGTATTCTCTAAAAAGTGCAACAAAGTTTGTTTATTTATTTTAAATATTTTTAAAAAATTTTTTAAGTTGTCTCTACACCCAACCTGGGGCTTGAATCTTCAACCCTGAGATCAAGAGCTTCACACTGTACCAACTGAGCCAGCTGGGTGGCCCTGCAGTGAATTATTTTATTTTATTTTATTTATGTATTTATTATTTACTTATTTTTATTTAAGTTTTAGTTATTTAACATACAGTACAGTATTGGTTTCAGGAGTAGAATTCAGTGATTCATCACTTGCATTCAACACTCAGTGCTCATCACAAGTGCCCTCCTTAATACCCATCACTCATCTAGCCTATCTCCCACCCACCTCCCTCCATCAACCCTCAGTTTGTTCTTTATCATTAAGAATCTCTTATGGTTCGTTTCCTACTCTCCTCTTTTTCCCCCCTTCCCATATGTTTATCTGTTTCGTTTCTTAAATTCCACATATGAGTGAAATTACGGGGTATTTGTCTTTCTCTGATTGACTTATTTCGCTTAGCATAATACAGTCTAGTTCCATCCATGTCAACACAAATGGCAAGACTGCATTCTTTTTGATGGTTGAAAAATATTCCATTGCATTTATACACCACATCTTCTTTATCCATTCATCAGTTGATGGACATTTAGGCTCTGCTGTCTCCATAGTTTGGTTGTTGTTGATAATGCTGCTATAAACATTGGGGTACATGTACCTCTTCAAATCTGTATTTTTGTATCCTTTGGGTAAATCCCTAATAGTGCAATTGCTGGGTTATAGGGTAGTTCCTTTCTTGAGGAACCTCCATACTGTTCTCCAGGGCGGCTGCACTAGTTTGCATTCCCACCAACAGTGCAAGAGGGTTTCCCCTTCTCCAAGTCCTTGTCAGCACCTGTTGTTTCTTGTGTTGTTAATTTTGACCATTCTGACAGGTGTGAGATGGTATCTCATCATGGTTTGGATTTGCATTTCCCTGATGATGAGTGATGTTGAGCATCTTCTCACGTGTCTGTTGGCCATCTGCGTGTCTTCTTTGGAAAAGTGTCTATTCAACCCTGAAATGAATTTTAAATCCCAATACACAGAATCAGTATTTTGTTTTTAATTAAAGTTTAAAGTTTAACAATACTAAAATAATCTTTGTATTTAAGAAGTAGCCTTTTCAGACTTATATGAAACTTCATGGCCCAAACAAATGGAAAAAGTTTATTTCTGAGAGTCATAAATCCAAGATAATGACCCCCAAACTAGCGTTTGATAGATGAAATTATAATATGCACTTATGATAGATTACTGTAGTGTCTAAAATAATATGATATTGGGGTGCCTGGGTGGCTCAGTGGTTAAGTGTCTGACTCTTGATTTCAGCTCAGTTCATGATCTCACATTTCATGGATCTGAATCCCACATTGGGCCCAGTGCTGACAGCGCAGAGCCTGCTTGAGATTATTTTTCTCTTTGCCTCTTCCCTGCTCTCTCTCTTTCTTGAAATAAATAAACTTTTCAAAAAATAAAAATAAATAAAATAGAATAACATATGAAATAAAGCATATAATAATAACAAGATGAAAAATGTACACAATACATTAGGGTTGGCAAACCTTTTTTTAATGAAGGGTCAGATAGTAAATATTTTTGGCTTTGTGGGCCATATGGTCTCTGATGCAACTACTGAACTCTGCCATTGTAGCAGGAAAATAGCCATAGACAATGCATAAATGAGTGAGCATGACTGTGTTCCAATTAAACTTTATTTATAAACAGGAAGCAGGCCCAGTTTGCCAGGGGGCTGCAGGTTGTCCATTGAAATACATCGTTATATGAAAAATCTCATTATAAATTGGTATATGTAATATAATGTTATTACAAAAAAAAAACTGTATGACTAAAGAGATACACAGAAACTTGTTAAAATGTGAACACTGGTTATTTTTGGTGAAATTATCTTTTGTGCTATTGTGCATATATGTATGTCAAGGTACAAAGAAAACGATTTAAAAATAAAAAACTATTAGGAAACATTTTAAAAACTAAAAATTGTGTTAAGTACATTTAGATGAATAAAACAATGTTGAAATCATTTTTTCCTACATGATAGTTATATAAGATGTATATCATTTATTTTATGTCATTTTTATCACTGTCATCATGTCAGTTTTGGTGTTTTTTGTTTTTTCTTATTTGTTTTCTTTGTTTGTTTCTTTGTTTTTGTGTTTTTAATGATGGCTGTGTTCTTCATGTTACCAGTCATATGAGAATCTGTTCACCCCTGGTTTTCTTAATTATTTTGGGCTCTGCTTTTAAACTGATTCTTTTAAAATACAGATTATATTATTATTTAGGTATGGCAAGGTTAGCAGTTCAGGAGATGACAGCTGTTGGATAGTTTGTTATCCTCGTAGATACAAAGAGAAGGGGGCATGTCTTGACAAGGTGACTACAGAGGGAAGCAACAGGGTCATGGATTGGTGTGGAGCAAGAGTGGAGGGGGAGCTGGAGGGTGTGTGTGGGATGGCATGCCTTGGCAAGAACCTGTATTGTGTTTTCCAAAGAAAGGAACAGGTGAGACAGGATAAGCAGGTTTAGGTTAGATGCTTTGTATAATTTCACTGGGCTCTGGGGCATAAAGACTGTCCCTAGTTGTCCAGTGTTTGGCCCTGGGGCGATTGGGAAGGGAAGGGAAGGGATGGTGGCCCAGAGTGTGAAAGCCTGACTGAGGAAGTGACAGGGTAGATGGGTTCTGGATTGGTTGATTTGCATATGAAAGGCATGCTCCAGGAAATTAGTTTGCTATCTTTAGGAATTAGCTAACCTTGGCAAGGGCAGTTCCTTCGGGATCAGCAAGGCCCCAAGATATCAACGTGTCAGAAATTAAAAAGCATAGTCAATACAATGGTATACTAGGGATTTGGATAAACACATCGATCACAAATGTGTTAATAGTTTGGCCCATTTGAAGAGCATATTGTCAACTTTTTACTATTCGTTTAAGTAACCTTTATGAAATATACTGAGAACCAAGTTTTTGATTTTCTCTTTAGAGTGGTCTAGACTCCTCACACATTATCTTAAGTACTATCTCAACTGATAATATATTCAGGCTCTGTAATATGGTAGCTCATGGCATAAATGTACTGAATGTACCAGGAATCCTCAGATTACCAGTTCTGCCATACACATTGTAGAATTTCTTATCACAATGCCTTGACTTCGAAATTTGTGAATTGAGAAATTTGTGTATAGTTTCCCTGGTTGCTTAACGGGGTTATTGTGAGAATCAAATCAAGTAAGCACTTGGAAAACTATAATGCACTACAAAAAACTGAGCACCACTGTGATTGGCTTTAATCATTTCATTTATTTTATCTGGATGCCTCTTGGATATCCCCCTAAGCACCTATGAGCGAAGTTAAGTCTAACACTTCTTTTTTCATCTTAAAAAGGAGTGTGTTTGTGGGGGGGGGGGGGGGTTGGTGATGAATTTTACTCATTCTTTTACGCATTGTCAGTTCTTCTACCTACTTAGACCAGACACTTGGGCAGAATCTTTATATTTTCATCTCTCTCTGAGCCTCCGTAGGTCAAAATCAGTTTGTCTAGTCTTGGACTGCCTGTTACTGGTATCTTTGCACATTCTGCATGCTGTCCCTTTCTACCATCTCTGTCCAAAGTCACATCATCACAACTCCTAGCTAGCCTGTGGGAACCACCTCCCAACCTAGTCTTTTACCTCCAATTTCTCAGCCTCTCTTTTGAGCTTAAATGCTTCTCAAACTGGGAGACTTTTCTGATTTACTGAATCAAGATGTGCTATTTCCTTGCCCCTGGGCTCCTTAATGCTTACCTTTCATTTTCCCAATTTTTTTTCCTCCATACAGGAAGTGCTTGGGAAAACTCAGGAAAAACCCTGGATAAAGGTAAATTTTAGCTATTGTTCTATGTAAAGTAAGGCAGCCATACAGAGGGATGCTATGAATAATGTATGCAAATACTTTCCTAGAATTCATGCTTCTTTACTTTATTTAGGGAAAAGTTGCTCCCTTTGTTCAAAGTCTGATGGGATTTCTCTGGGCAAAGACTGGGAATTTCCCAGGGCAGTTTCTTCTCAGATTAGCCTTAGGGGAGATTGTGCTCAGATTTCATTTGTGGACACTCTTGGCAAAGGCAACCTTCTGTAACTAGGTCAGAACTCTCTTCTCCCTTGCTGGGATGGTAGATGGGTCAGATCTTCCATGTTTTCTATAGGTTGCAGGGCACCATCATCACCATGCCCCCACTCTTCATTATCTTTGATCCATAGTCATGGAAGTGAGCAACGCCACGCTGGGGCTCCTGGACCCTTCTAAAAAGTGACATCATCACCTTCAGGCTGAGGGCTGAAAGCAATGTGAATAATAGGATAATTTTAAGGAGTAAATGGAAGTTGAAACACTTTGACTATTTTCTGTCACTCAGTGTCCTGTAATTTCTATCTTATTGTTTTTATAATATAGTGAGATAACTGAGAACGCATTATTAAATTTGGAAGGCCCTTAATTTTAGATAGATATAAATGAATATATATATTAATTTTTATCAAGTTCCTTAATCTCTGTGTGATTCAGTTTTCCCATCTATAAACTAGAGAGTAGTGAGGAACATATGAGGTCGTTGGATAGGAAAAATGTTTCTATACCCTTTAAGATTCTTTTAGTTTGTTTAAGCATCAAATTCACATAAGACAGATTAACAGGGGAAGAACAAATGCTTAATAACATGTGTACCTTCTGTATACATGGGAGAGACTCAAGAAAACTGAACAACTCACCAAAATGGCCAGAGCCATCACCTTGAATACCATCTTCAGCTAAAGACAAAAAAAGATGGGGTGGCAAGCCAGTTATGGGAGATACCCAGGAAAACACAGTAAACAAGGGTAAGATTGTTATGCCGTCTTATGTTATGTAAATCCATGCCTTCTCCATTGAAGCAGTTTCTAGAGATTGAGTCATCCTCGCCTTTCTATATTGAAAGGGAGACACCCTTACAAATGGAGAGATTTCCAATTTAAATGTAAATGTCTCTTACAAAAGTGTCACTTGAACTTGGTTTTTAGAGTTTTTCCAGTGTTTGCAGTGGTTATTTCTTAAAAATAACCAGCTTAAAATAAATAATACACCAAACAGGTATATTTTGAGGCAGCAATTGCTTCTCTACAAGTTCATACACATAAAATACTTGAACAGTACAGTTAAATCATAGGCAGCCAGTAAATCTTTAATATTAAATACAAGAAGAAGAAAGAGGAGGAGGAAGAAGAGGAAAAAAGGGGGAAGAGAGGAAGAAATGATCTTTATGGGAGGGCCATGGAAATACTGAAGAGCAGAGATTATGTCTTACACACATTTAGATCCTTTGCAGGATTTAGTTAATAACAGGTACCCAGTAATTGGTACCCAGTTTAAGCATATGGGTGAATAAATAAGTGAATATAGAGAACCACAAAATTATACTCAGCCATAGCTGACTGATGCTTTGCTTTCATTGGACGAGCATTGCAGTGGATTCATTAGTTAGTTTTGGTGTTAATGAAAACCTAACCACAGATGTAAAAATGTGACCTCTCCGACTTTGGGGCACATGAAACATTTGGCAGTCATTATAGAGAATCTGGAGTTGAGAAGACCATTACCGTCCTCGTGATAGATTTCCTCTAGTTTCCTGCACACTGCACATATTTCTAACCTGAATAAAATCAGTATCAAATCCTTTAGACCTATAGACCCAGCCCTCCCTCCTCCTCCCTAAATCTAGAATCTCTATCCTTTCTGGGGCTTTGTGAGGAATGTGTGTAATGATTCTGGAGTAGATATTAAGTTTGAGTCTGGAGTGATCACAATAGACATTTTCATGGTCTCTCAACAAAGAAGTTAATCTGATAAATTCATTCTTAGCTATTAGGGAATAATGTGTAATCTTTTGGAAAAACATTTGTATTTTAGAGAATCAAAGAGTACTAAGGGTTTGCTAATATTTCATTCATCCATTTGTTCATCAAACTATGTGCCAGTATTGAGAATTCAAAGGTAAATAAAAATGGTCCTTGGCTTTGAGGAACCTACAGAAACAGATGACCAATTGTTACATTTTTGATATGAATAGCATAGATAATTTGTTAAGTTATTTCTTAGCAGCCCTCAAATCACATCTTGTGACTACTGACCAACACACAACTATCCTGGAACAGTATTCTAGGACCTAAGTCAGCTCTGGAAGATGAAATGTAAACAAATAATTATCTGCCTAGAGGTTCATCCCACAGTGTCACACACAAGGCTCCCTAAATCTTTTTATTTTTATGCTCTTAAATAGAGCTATTCATATGGATTTTGCTCAGCTCTTACTTAAATCTACAAGGTACTGACTTCATATGCTTATGATTGCTCAAAGTCAGAAGGAAGCAGATCATCTCATGGGTAGCCTAAAGATATATGACAACTATGCTTTTTTTCAAATGAAATATTGACTATATAAAATATTGTTATTTTGCCTATTAAAAATTAATTTTCTCATTGTCAGAAACAGATAACTCAGGAAAATAGTAATCTGTCATTGTTCATAAAAACAAATTGTTAATATTTTGACTTATTTCAATATAGCATTTTGTATAGTTATGAGAATGAATTCATGTATGAATATTAGTACATGAATACATAGCTATTTTATTATTATGTTTTCTTCTTTTGGCTTAATATTTATCGTATTACAAAATATCTAGTTTTTCTATGAGACTTACTAATAGTTGTCTAATATTCCATCAAAACCTTACCATAACTTGTTTCATTATACCCTTATATAATACATTTCAAATTATTCCATTCCTTTTGCAATTATATTTAATACTGTGAAGAACATCCTGAAAGTGAAATTACTGGATCTTATCGTTTTGCAGTTTAACTGTGTGTACTGATTCAAAGGTTATGAAAGTGTTCTGTGCTTTTCTCTGCAAAGCTTTTGTTTTAGTGTTCACATTTAAACCTACATGGAAGTGTATGGTGTGAGTTAGTGGAAACAGTTTATTTTTGTCATGTGCCTATCTAACTGATAACAGCAACATTTATTTACAAGACTATTTATTGTAAGTGGTCTCACTTCAATTCACTGTTACATTTTTTCTAAATTTTATTAATTTTTCATAAATATACATTTGCATTTGTTTTTAGTTTAGAATTATTTTAGGACTCTACTCTTCCATTAGTCACCTTGTTCCAACTTTGACACAAACAATAGTGTCATATTTCCTACTTATTACTTATTTATTCTAGCTTATCAGAGGTCTTGATATATGCTCAATAAGACTTTTAGCTTTGTTCTTCTGAAATGCTGTGGCTATTCTTGGTCCTTTGCTCTTCCATTTGAATTTTTGAATCAGGTCATCAATGTAAAAAACCAAAAAAACCCACCCAACCAAGAAACAATTGTGATATTTACTAGGATTGCGTTGAAAGTATTGATCAATTTGGGAGGAGTTGTCATTTTTAATTTTGTTATTATTTATTATTATTTGAGTCTTCTAACCAATGAAATGATATATCCCTTATTTATTTTGGTTTTCTTTCATTTTTCCCTTTATTATTATATAGTTCATGATTTTCCATGCAGAGATTTTGTACATTTTAATTTTTTTATTTTTTAAATTTATTTTTTTTAATTTTATTTTTTATTTTTTTAAATTTACATCCAAATTAGTTAGCATATAGTGCAACAATGATTTCAGGAGTAGATTCCTTAATGTCCCTTACGCACGTAGCCCATCCCCCTCCCACAACCCCTCCAGCAACCCTAAGCTTGTTTTCCATATTTATGAGTCTTTTCTGTTTTGTCCCCCTTCCTGTTTTTATATTCTTTTTGTTTCCCTTCCCTTATGTTCATCTGTTTTGTCTCTTAAAGTCCTCATTTGAGTGAAATCATATGCTTTTTGTCTTTCTCTGACTAATTTCACTTAGCATAATACCCTCCAGTTCCATCCACGTAGTTGCAAATGGCAAGATTTCATCTTTTTGATTGCCAAGTAATCCTCCATTGTGTGTATATACCACATCTTCTTTATCCATTCATCCATCGATGGCCTTTTGGGCTCTTTCCATAATTTGGCTATTGTTGATAGTGCTGCTATAAACATGGGGGTGTATGTGTCCCTTCAAAACAGCACACCTATATCCCGTGGATAAATGCCTAGTAGTGCAATTGCTGGATCATAGGGTAGTTCTATTTTTAGTTTTTTGAGGAACCTCCATACTATTTTCCAGAGTGGCTGCACCAGCTTGCATTGCTGCCAACAATGCAAAAGAGATCCTCTTTCTCAACATCCTTGCCAACATCTATTGTTGCCTGAGTTGTTAATGTTAGCCATTCTGACAGGTGTAAGGTGGTATCTCATTGTGGTTTTGATTTGTGTTTCCCTGATGATGAGTGATGTTGAGCATTTTTTCATGTGTCGGTTGGCCATCTGGATGTCTTCTTTGGAGAAGTGTCTATTCGTGTCTTTTGCCCGTTTCTTCACTGAATTATTTTTTTGGGTGTTGAGTTTGATAAGTTCATATAGACTTTGGATACTAACCCTTTACCTGATATGTCATTTGCAAATACATCTCCCATTCTGTCGGTTGCCTTTTAGTTTTGCTGATGGTTTCCTTCACTGTGCAGAAGCTTTTTGTTTTGATGAGGTCCCAGTAGTTCATTTTTGCTTTTGTTTCCCTTGCCTTCGGAGACGTGTTGAGTAAGAAGTTGCTGTGCACCAGATCAAAGAGGTTATTTCCTGCTTTCTCCTCGAGGATTTTCATGGCTTCCTGTCTTACATTGAGGTCTTTCATCCATTTTGAGTTTATTTTTGTGTATGGTGTAAGAAAGTGGTCCAGGTTCATTCTTCCACATGTCGCTGTCCAGTTTTCCCAGCACCACTTGCTGAAGACACTGTCTTTATTCCATTGGGTATTCTTTCCTGCTTTGTCAAAGATGAGTTGGCCATACGTTTGTGGGTCCATTTCTGGGTTCTCTGTTCTGTTCCATTGATCTAAATGTCTGTTCTTGTGCCAGTACCATAGTGTCTTGATGATTACAGCTTTGTAGTATAGCTTGAAGTCTGGGATTGTGATGCCTCCTGCTTTGATTTTCTTTTTCAAGATCGCTTTGGCTATTCAGGGTCTTTTCTAGTTCCATACATATTTTAGGATTATTTGTTCTAGCTCTGTGAAGAATGCTGGTGTTATTTTCATAGGGATTGCATTGAATATGTAGATTACTTTGGGTAGTATCGACAGTTTAACAATATTTGTTCTTCCTATCCAGGAGCATGGAATCTTTTTCCATTTCTTTGTGTCTTCTTCAATTTCTTTCATAAGTTTTCTGTAGTTTTCAGTGTATAGATTTTTCACCTCTTTGGTTAGATTTATTCCTAGGTATTTTATGGTTTTTTGTGGAACTGTAAATGGGATCGATTCCTTGATTTCTCTCTCTGTTGCTTCATTGTTGGTGTATAGGAATGCAACTGATTTCTGTGCATTGATTTTATATCCTGCAACTTTGCTGAATTCATGAATCAATTCTAGCAGTTTTTTGTTGGAACCTTTTGGGTTTTCCATATAGAGTATCATGTCATCTACAAAGAGTGAAAGTTTGACCTCCTCCTGACCGATTTGGATGCCTTTTATTTCTTTGTGTTGTCTGATTGCAGAGGCTAAGACTTCCAATACTATGTTGAATAACAGTGGCGAGAGTGGACATCCCTGTCTTGTTCCCGACTTTAGGGGGACAGCTCTCAGTTTTTCCCCATTGAGGATGATATTAGCGTTGGGTCTTTCATATACGGCTTTTATGATCTCGAGGTATGCTCCTTCTATTCCTACTTTCTTGAGGGTTTTTATCAAGAAAGGATGCTGTATTTTGTCAAGTGGTTTCTCTGCATCTACTGAGAGGATCACATGGTTCTTGTCCTTTCTTTTATTGATGTGATGAATCATATTAATTTTTTTTGTGGATACTGAACCAGCCCTGCATCGCAGGTATAAATCCCATTTGGTTGTGGTGAATAATTTTTTTAATGTATTGTTGGATCCGGTTGGCTAATATCTTGTTGAGGATTTTTGTATCCATTTTCATCAGGGAAATTGGTCTATAGTTCTCCTTTTTAGTGGGGTCTCAGTCTGGTTTTGGAATCAAGGTAATGCTGGCTTCATAGAAAGAGTTTGGAAGTTTTCCTTCCATTTCTATTTTTTTGAACAGTTTCAAGAGAATAGGTGTTAACTCTTCCTTAAATGTTTGGTAGAATTCCCCTGGAAAGCCATCCGGCCCTGGAGTCTTGTTTTTTGGCAGATTTTTGATTACTAATTTGATTTCCTTACTGGGTATGGGTCTGTTCAAATTTTCTATTTCTTCCTGTTTCAGATTGGTAGTGTATGTTTCTAGGAATTTGTCCATTTTTTCCAGATTACCCATTTTATTGGCGTATAATTGCTCATAATATTCTCTTATTGTTTGTACTTCTGTTGTGTTGGTTGTGATCTCTCCTCTTTCATTCTTGATTTTATTTATTAGGTCCTTTCCTTTTTCTTTTTGATCAAACTGGCTAGTGGTTTATCAATTTTGTTAATTCTTTCAAAGAACCAGCTTCTGGTTTTATTCATCTGTTCTGGGTTTTTTTGTTTGTTTCGATAGCATTAATTTCTGCTCTAATCTTTATTATTTCCTGTCTTCTGCTGGTTTGGCGTTTTATTTGCTGTTCTTTTTCCAGCTCCTTAAAGCATAAAGTTAGGTTGTGTATCTGAGATCTTCCTTCCTTCTTTAGGAAGGCCTGGATTGCTATATACTTTCCCCTTATGACCACCTTTGCTGAGTCCCAGAGGTTTTGGGTTGTGGTGTTATCATTTTCATTGACTTCCATATACTTTTTAATTTACTCTTTAACTTCTTGGTTAGCCCATTCATTCTTTTGTAGGATGTTCTTCAGTCTGCAAGTATTTGTTACCTTTCCAAATTTTTTCTTGTGGTTGATTACGAGTTTCATAGTGTTGTGGTCTGAAAATATGCACGATATGATCTTGATCTTTTTGTACTTACTTAGGGCTGATTTGTGTCCCAGTATATGGTCTATTCTGGAGAACGTTCCATGTGCACTGGAGAAGAATGTATATTCTGCTGCTTTAGGATAAAATGTTCTGAATGTATCTGTAAGTCCATCTGGTCCAGTTTGTCATTCAAAGCCATTGTTTCCTTGTTGATTTTTTGATTAGATGATCTGTCCATTGCTGTGAGTGGGGTGTTGAAGTCTCCTACTATTATGGTATTACTATCAATGAGTTTATTTATGTTTGTGATAAATTGATTTATATATTTGGGTGCTGCCACATTTGGCACATAAATGTTTACAATTGTTAGGTCTTCTTGGTCTATAGACGCCTTGATCATGATATAATGCCCTTCTTCATCTCTTGATACAGTCTTTAAAGTCTAGATTGTCTGATATAAGTATGGCTACTCTAGCTTTCTTTTGTTCACCATTAGCATGATAGCTGGTTCTTCATCCCCTTACTTTAAATCTGGATGTATCTTTAGTTCTAAAGTGGGTCTCTTGTAAACAGTATATTGATGGATCTTGTTTTCTTATCCATTCTGTTACTCTATGTCTTTTGATTGGAGCATTTAGTCCATCAACATTTAGAGTGAGTAGTGAAAGAAATGAATTTATTGCCATTATGATGCTTGTAGAGTTACAGTTTCTGGTGGTGGTCTCTGGTCCTTTCTAATCTTTATTGCTTTGGTATTTATTTATTTATATATATATATATTTTCATCTTTTCTCCCCTCAGAGAGTCCCCCTTAAATTTTCTTGCAGGACTCGTTTAGTGGTCACATACTTCTTTAAGTTTTGTTTGTCTGGGAAACTTTCTATCTCTCCTATTTTGAATGACAGCCTTGCTGGATAAAGAATTCTTGGCTGTATGTTTTTGTGATTCAGCACACTGAATATATCCTGCCACCCCTTTCTGGCCTGCCAAGTTTCTGTGGATAGGTCTGCTGCAAACCTGATCTTCCTTCCCTTGTAGGTTAGGGACTTTTTTCCCTTGCTGCTTTCATGATTTTTCTCCTTGCTTGAGTATTTTGTGAATTTGACTATGATATGCTTTGTTGATGGTCGGTTTTTGTTTAATCTAATGGGGGTCCTCTGTGCTTCCTGGATTTTGATGTCTGTGTCTTTCCCCAGGTTAGGAAAGTTTTCTGCTATGATTTGCTCACATAACCCTTCTACCCCTATTTCTCTCTCTCTTCCTCCCCTGGGACCCCTATGATTCTGATGTTGTTCCTTTTTAATGAGTCACTGGTTTCTCTAATTCTTAAATCGTGCTATTTTGCCTTAATCTCCCTCTTTTTTTCTGCTTCATTATTATTCTCTATAAGTTTTTCCTCTTTTGATCGCGGATTCTCTGTTCTACCTCATCCATCCTTGCCGCTGCTGCATCCATCCGTGATTGAAGCTCAGTTATAGCATTTTTGATTTCATTCTGGCTATTTTTTACTTCTTTTATTTCTGCAGAAAGGGATTCTAATCTATTTTCTATTTTTTTTAACGTTTTTTATTTATTTTTGAGACAGAGAGAGACAGAGCATGAACAGGGGAGGGGCAGAGAGAGAGGGAGACACAGAATCAGAAGCAGGCTCCAGGCTCTGAGCCATCAGCCCAGAGCCTGACGCGGGGCTCGAACTCACGGACCGTGAGATCGTGACCTGAGCTGAAGTCGGATGCTTAACCGACTGAGCCACCCCGGCGCCCCTAATCTATTTTCAACTGCAGCTAGTATTCTTATATTTGTGATTCTAAATTCTGGTTAGGACATCTTGCTTGTATCTGTGTTGGTTAAATCCCTGTCTCGTTTCTTTGTGCTCTTTCTTTTGGGGTCAATTTCTTCGTTTTGTCATTTTGAAGGGAGAAAAGGAATTAATGAGGTAGAAAATTGAAATAAAAAAATTAAAATTAAAGAAAAAATTAAATTTAAAAATTAAAAACACACACACAGAAAAATCGAATAGATGATGCTAGATCCTAGATGTATTTTGGTCTGGGTGTTGAAAGTGGTTTGACAGATTAGAGAAACAAATGAACAAAAAAAAAGCGGGGGAGAAAAAAAGGGAAATAGTTTGGGAATTTGAAAAAATGAGTACACTGACGTACACTAAAATGAGATGATGGGAGTAAAATAGAATTTGAAGAAATATACATGAAAGTAAAGAATATAGTAGAAAAAAATTAAAGACAAATATTTTTAATAAAAATTTAAAATAAATATGAATTTTTTCGTTTTCTGTATTTAAGAAAAAAGAAAAGAAATGAAAAAAAAAGATTCAAAAAAAGAAAAGATAAAAAAGAAAAGAAAAAACAAATCGTTTGAAAATTTGAAAAAGTGAATATACTGTAGTAGACTAAAATAAAACGATGGAAGTAAGATAGAATTTGACAAACTTTACATAAAAGCAAAACATACAGTAATAAAAATTAAATAAAAATATTTTTTAAAGAAATTGAAAGTAAAAATGAAGTTTTTCTCTTTCTGTATTCAAGAAAAAGTATTGTAAAAGAGAAAAAGAAAAAAGAAAAAAAGAAAAAAAATGGAATAGATGAACCTGCTAACAGATTGAAGTAGGACTGTAATTGTTTTGTTTTCCCCTAGAAGTGTCTATGTAGCTCTTTATAGTCCATAAATTAAGCTGGCAGTGAGGATTGTGTTCTTGAAGACTGAAGTTGGCCCAGTTGGGCGGGGCTCAGTGTAACACCTCTGCTCTCCACTAGATGGCGCTGCTAGCCTACTGGGGTGGATTGTTGCGGAGCTCCTAGGTGCGTATGCGCGTGTGCGGGAGAGGTGAAAATGGCGCCACCCCGCTACCCAGTCTGTTTTCCCGGATCAGCAATTGCGCACTTGTCCTCTGTCTTCAGCTCTCGTCCACTCCCCGCTTTTTCACTCTCTGTGACCAGGCCCCAGGCAGTACCTCTCTCCCAAGTTTTATCTCAGATGCGGCTATTTTCCCTGGCCCCTTACTTCTGAAGGACTGCGGCTTTGACCCGTTCCACCCGTGGGAGGGTCTCACCGAGCAATGGCCGAATATGGCTGCACCCAGGAATGCCCGCTGGACTGAGACTGTGGCCAGGTGCCAGCCCACCCCAGAAAAAGTTCATGAGACAGTGTAGCAGCAGCATTTCAGGAATTATGGAAAATCACAACACACATCTGGCACCAGGCTTCACCTTTAATGACCTTGTTCCAGCACCAGTGAATGTGGCTGCCTTCTGGGGTCTGCTGGGACCAGGTGGCTTCAACAGTCTCTACCAAATGTCCTTCCAGCAGTGGAACCGGTTTTCCCCATGTAGCCCGAGAACCTCCTGGACCCCACTCTGTTCCTGGGGATTCGCCCTTCACAACAGAGCCCTGCCAGGTATTGAGCTATGGCGTTGCAGCCTTTGCGCTCCCCTTGTTTACAGTCTTAATGGAATTTAAGCCCTCTCCTTTCTCCTTTCTCCCTTTTTAGTTTAGTCCCTGCGGCTGTTTTCAATTTTCCACTTTCTCTTCAGCTGCTTTTGGGGAGGGGTGCTTTTCCCATATTCTCCCCCGCCTCCCATCTCTGTCCTTTCTCCACCTGCAAACGTGGTTCCCTACCTTTCATGGCTTCTCGCTCCCCAAGTTCAGCTCTCCGTACCGTGTACCTGCTGAATTCTGTGGTCAGGTTGTGCAGGTTGTGTTAATCCTCCAGTCAGTTTTCTAGGTGTGTAGGATGATTTAGTGTTGGTCTGGCTATATTTCATGGACGCAAGACATACAAAAAGCTTCCATGCTGTTCCGCCATCTTGGCTCCTCCTCCTGTACATTTTTATTTAAATATATTCCCATGTATGTGACATTTTAATGGTATCGCTAATGGCATCATTAGTATTATACATAGTTGTGACTAATATATGGAAATCAGTGAGTTTTTGGTATCTTGATTGGTCATGTAGTCAGTAACCTTACTAAATTCACTATTTCAAGATATTTGTTTGGAAAAAACAGGGAATTAGAATAAGTACAAAGAATACTGCAAAGTACTCCTAAATATCCACCAATTGTTAATATTTTTCCACGTTTGTTTTATCATTTTTTCTGCATATAAAAGTGCCTCTTAATATTTAACATCAATTTTTCTTGTTGCTGTTGTTGAGTTACTTAAGAATAAACTATAGACATCAGGAAAATGACTAAATAGTCCTGTCTTTATCTCTTAAAAATGAGGACATTTTCTTAAATAAAAAAAGTAAAAAAATAAAGCTCACTAAATTTAATTTTCTTACAGTACTATTACCTAATGTTCAGTGTATTATCAAATTTCATGAATTATGCCTGTAATGTCCTTTTTAACAATTTTATTTTTCCTGATCCCGGATCCAGTCAAGGATCACACATTGTGTCTAGATATAATGTCTCCTTAGTATTCTCTGACCTGTAACAGTCCCTCACCCTTTGTTTGTCTTTCATGACAATGGAATTTTTGAGGAATACAGACCTGTCATTTTGTGGAATAGTCCATAACTTTTGTTTGAATACTTCCTATGATTACATTCAAATTATTCATTTTTCGTAGAAACCACATGAATGATGTAATCTTGTCCATGAATCACAATAGGAAAAATATAATGCTAATTTGTCTCATTATTGATTATATGAATTACATGTTGATATATAATATTTTGGAGGTGTGGAGCCTTGATGGCTCAGTCAGTTAAGTGTCCTATTCTTGATTTTGTCTCAAGTCATGATCTCAGGTTTGTGAGTTAGAGCCCTGCATTGGGCTCTGTGCTGACAGTGTGGACTCTGCTTGGGATTCTCTCTCCCTTTCTCTTTGCCTCACCCCTGCTCATGTTCTCTTTCTCTCAAAAAAAAAAAATTAAGCATTAAAAAAATAATATTTTGGATGTATTGAATTATAAATATATTGCTAATGTCAAGTTTACCTGTCTCCTTTTTAAAAAATTTTAGTATGGTTTCTAGATAATTTAAATTATACGCATGGCTTGCATTATATGTCTATTGGACAGGGGTACCTTGCAGCATCCACTAAAAATATAAAACAAAGAGTTATACATAATAAACAGCTAATAAAACAAAAACTATATCTACAAGTAGGTAGGAAAAGAAGAAAAAGGAAGACAAAAGTATGGGAAAATAGAAAACACATAACAAGATGATAGATTCAAACTCAACTGTACTGATAATTACTCAAATGTAATGTTCCAAATAATCCAATGAAAATTTAGAGAATGTCAATTTGGTGAAAAAAGCATGATCCACCTAAATGTATTTTATAAGAAATCCTCTTTAAATATAAAGACATCCATATGTATAAAGGCAAAATGATGAAAAAGGAAATACTTTGCAAGTATTAATCATAGGAGAACTGGAATGGCAATGCTAATATCAAACAAGACATTGGGACAAAGAATACTATAAGACATAAAGACATAAGGATGAAGAATCAATTCCTTAGGAAGATATAATGCTTCTGAAGGTATATTTTTTCCTTTTTTTTTTTTAATTTAAATTTTAGTTATTTAACATATAGTGCAATATTGGTTTCAGGAGTAGAATTCAGTGATTCATCACTTACATACAACACACAGTGCTCATCCCAACAAATGCCCTCCTTAATACCCATCACTCATCAAGCCCACTCCCCCTTCATCAACCCATGGTTTGTTCTCTATCATTAAGAGTCTCTTGTGGTTTGTTTCCCTCTCTTCACCACCCCCCCCCCATATATTCCTCTGTTTTGTTTCTTAAATTCCACATGAATGAAATCATATGGTGTTTGTCTTTCTCTGATTGACTTATTTCGCTTAGCATAATACAGTCTAGTTCCATCCATGTCAACACAAATGGTAAGATTGGATTCTTTTTGATGGTTGAATAATATTCCATTGCATTGATACACCACATTTTCTTTATCCATTCATCAGTTGATGGACATTTAGACTCTACTGTCTCCATAGTTTTGTTATTGTTGATAATGCTGCTATAAACATTGGGGTACATGTACCTGTTCAAATCTGTATTTTTGTATCCTTTGGGTAAATCCCTAACAGTGCAATTGCTGGGTTATAGGGTAGTTCTATTTTTACTTTCTTGAGGAACCTCCATGCTGTTCTCCAGGGCAGCTGCACTAGTTTGCATTCCCACCAACAGTGCAAGAGGGTTTCCCCTTCTCCAAGTCCTTGTCAGCACCTGTTGTTTCTTGTGTTGTTAATTTTGACCATTCTGACAGGTATGAGATGATATCTCATCATGGTTTGGATTTGTATTTCCCTGATGATGAGTAATGTTGAGCATCTTCTCACGTGTCTGTTGGCCATCTGCATGGCTTCTTTGGAAAATTTCTATTCATGTCTTCTGACCGTTTCTTAACTGGGGTATTTGTTTTTTGGGTGCTGAATTTGATAAGGTCTTTATAGATTTTGGTTACGAACCCTTTATCAGATATGTCATTTGCAAATATCTTCTCCCATTCTATAGGCTGCCTTTTAGTTTTGTTGATTGTTTCCCTTACTGTTCAGAAGCCTTTTATCTCGATGAAGTCCCTATAGTTCATGTTTGTTTTTGTTTGCCTTGCCTTTGGCAACTTGTCTAGTAAGAAGTTGCTGTGGCCAAGGTCAAAGAGGTTGCTGCCTGTGTTCTCCTCTAGGATTTTTATGGTTTCCTGCCTCACATTTAGGTCTTTCATCCATTTTAAATTTATTTTTTTCCATGGTGTAAGAAAGTAGTCCAGCTTCATTCTTCTGCATGTTGCTGTCCAGTTTTCCCAATACCATTTGTTGAAGAGACTATTTTGTAATTGGATATTCTTTCCTGCTTTGTTGAAGATGAGATGACCGTATACTTGTGGGTCCATTTTTGGGTTTTCTATTTGTTCCATTGATCTATGTGTCTGTTTTTGTGCCAGTACCATACTGTCTTAATGACTACAATTTACAATATAGTTTGAAATCCAGAATCCTGATGCCTCCAGTTTTGTTTTTCTTTTTCAGGATTGCTTTGGCTATTCAGGGTCTTTTGTGATTCCATACAAATTTTAGGACTGTTTGTTCTAGCTCTGTGAAAAATGCTCATGGTATTTTAATAGGAATTTCATTAAATGTGTAGATTGCTTTGGGTAGTATAGACATTTTAATAATGTTTCTTCTTCCAATCCATGAGCATGGAATGCTTTTCCATTTCTTTGTGTCCTCTTCAGTTTCTTTCATAAGTGTTCAACAGTTTTCAGAGCATAGATCTTTTACCTCTTTAGTTAGGTTTATTCCTAGGTATCTTTTTTTTTTTTAAGTTTATTTATTTATTTTGAGACAGAGAGAGGGGGGCAGGGAATGAGGGAGGGAGAGAGAGAAAATCCTAAGCAGACTCCACACTGTCATCACTGAGCCCAACATAGGGCTTGAACTCAGGAACCATGAGATCATGACCTGAGCCAAAACCAGGATTTGGTTGCTTAATTGACTACGCCACCCAGTCACCCTTATTCATAGATATCTTAGTGTTTTTGTTGCGGTTGCAAATGGGATTGATTTCTTGATTTCTTTTTCTGATGGTTCATTATTGGTGTACAGAAATTCAATAGATTTCTGCACGTTGATTTTGTATCCGGTGACTTTGCTGAATTCATGTATTAGTTCTAGCAGGTTTTTAGTGGAGTCTTTCAGGTTTTCTACATAGAGTATTATGTTGTCTGGAAACAGTGAAAGTTTGACTTCTACCTTGCAGATTTGGATGCCTTTTATTTCTTTTTGTTGTCTGATTGCTGAAGCTAAGACTTCCAGTACTATGTTAAGTAGTAATGGTGAGCAATTGTTTTGTTCCTAGCCATAGGGGAAAGGCTTTCAGTTTTTCCCCACTGAGGATGATATTTTCTGTGGGTCTTTCATATATGGCCTTTATGATGTTGAGGTATGTTACATGCATCCCTACTTTGTTGAGGGTTTTCATCAAGAATGGATTCTGTATTTTGTCAAAAGCACTGTCAAATGCTTTTTCTGTATCTATTGACAGGATCATATTGTTCTTATCCTTTGTTTTATTAATGTGTATCACATTGATTGATTTGCAAATATTGAACCAGACTTGTAGATCAGGAATAAATCCCACTTGATTATGGTGAATAGTTCTTTTAATGTACTGTTTAATTTGACTTGGTAGTATCTAGTTGAGAATTTTTGCATCCATTTTCATCAGGGATATTGCCCTGTAATTTTCCTTCTTATTGGGGTCTTTGTTTTTGGAATCAAGGTAATGCTGTCTTCATAACTTAGAAGTTTTCCTTCTATTTCTATTTTTTGGAAAAGTTTGAGAAGAATAGGTATTAACTCTTCTTTAAATCTCTGGTAGAATTTCCCTGGGAAGCCATCTGGTCCAGGACTCTTGTTTGTTGGGAGATTTTTTATTGCAGATTCAATTTCTTTGCTGGTTATGGGTCTGTTCAAATTTTCTATTTCTTCCTATTTCAGTTCTGGTAGTTTGTGAGTTTCTAGGAATTTGTCCATTTCTTTCAGATTGCGCAGTTTGTAGGCATGTAAATTTTCATAGTACGCTCTTATAATTACTTATACTTCTGTGGTGTTGGTTGTGATCACTCCTCTTTAATTCGTTATTTTATCTATTCAGGTCCTTTCTCTTTTCTTTTTTATAAATCTGGCTAGGAGTTTATCAGTTTTGTTAACTCTTTCAAAGAACCAGCTCTTAGTTTCATTGATCAGTTCTACTGTTCTTTGTTTGTTTGTTTCTTTGTTTCTATATCATGTGTTTCTGCTCTAATCGTTATCATTTACCTTCTTCTGCTGACTCTAGGCTTTATTTACTATTCTTTTTATAGCTCCTTTAGGTATAAGGTTGGGTTGTGTATTTGGGACCTTTCTTGCTTCTTGATATAGGCCTGAATTGCCATATACATCTCTCTTAGTACTGCCTTTGCTGCATCCCAGAGGTTTTGGACTGTCATGTTTTCATTTCCATTTGCTTCCATGTATTTTTTCGTTTCTTCTTTAATTTCCTGGTTGACCCTTTTATTCTTTAGTAGGATGTCCTTTAACCTCCATGTATTTGAGGACTTCCCAAATTTTTTCTTGTGGTTGATTTCAAGTTTCATAGTGTTGTGATCTGAAAATATGCATGGTATGATCTCAGTCTTTTTGTACTTGTTGAAGGCGATTTGTGACCAGTATGTGGTCTATTCTGGGTAATTTTCCATATGCACTCAAAAAGAATATGTGTTCTGCTTCTTTAGGATGAAATATTCTAGATATGTCTGTTAAGTTTATCTGGTCCAGTGTGTCATTCAAAGCCATTGTTTCCTGGTTGATTTTCTGCCTAGATGATCTATCCATTGTAGTAAGTGGGGTGTTAACATCTTTTATTATTATTGTATTATTATCAGTGAGTTTCTTTATGTTTGTTATTAACTGATTTATTTATTTCGGTGTCCAAGTTGGGGGCATAAATATTTACAACTGTTAGATCTTTTTGATGGATAGACCCCTTAATTAGAATATAATGCCCTTTTACATTTCTTGTTATAGTCTTTGTTTTAAAGTCTAGTTTATCTGATATAAGTGTGGCTACCCCAGCTTTCTTTTGACATCCATTAGCATGATAGATGTTTCTCCATCCCCTCACTTTCAACCTGCAGGTGTGTTTAGGTCTAAATTGAGTCTCGTGTAGGCAGCATATAAATTCTTGTTTTTTTAAATCCATTCTGATATCCTCTGTCTTTTGATTGGAGCATTTAGTCCATTTACATTTGGAGTGATTATTGAAAGATAAGAATTTAGTGCCATTGTGTTACCTGTAGAGTTCGTGTTCCTAGTGATGCTCTCTGGTCCTTTCTAGTTTTTATTGCTGAAAGTCAATTTTTTTCCCCACCAGTCAAAAAGTCCCCCTTAAAATTTCTTGTAGGGCTGGTTTAGTGGTCACAAACTCCTTTAGTTTTTGTTTTTCTGGGAAACTCTTGATCTGCCCTTCAATTATGAATGACAGCCTTGCTGGATAGTGAATTCTCAGCTGCATAGTTTTTCCATTCAGCATGTTGAACATATCTTGCCACTCCTTTCTGGCCTTCCAAGTTTCTGTGGACAAATATGCTACAAACCTGATCTGTCTTCCCTTATAGGCTAAGGACTTTTTTTCCTTGCTGCTTTCATGATTCTTTCCTTGTCTGTCTATTTTCTGAATTTACTGATATGTCTTAGTGATGGCTGGCTTTTGTTGAATTTAATGAGAGTTCTCTGTGCTCCTTGGACTTTGATGTCTGTGTCCTACCCCAGATTATGGAAGTTTTTCAGCCATAATTTGCTCACATAAACCTTCTGACCCCTTTTCTCTTTCTTCATCTTCCAGGACTCCTATGATGTGAATGTTATTATGTTTTAATAAATCATTGAGTTCTTAAAGTCTGCCTTCATGATCACTGAGCTTTGTTTCCCTTTTCTTTTCAGCTTCATTATTTTTCATAATTTTATCTTCTACATTGTTAGTTCACTCCTCTGCCTCATCCATTCTCATTTTTGTGGCCTTCATTCGGGTTTGCATCTCATTTTTAATTTTGGCCTGACTAGATTTTACTTCTTTTATCTCTGCAGAAATGGATTCTCTGGTGTCTTCTATGCTTTTTTCAAGCCCAGATAGTATCCTTATAATCCTTGTTTTAAATTCTAGTTCAGACATCTTACTTATGACTGCATTGATTAAATCCCTGGCCACCATTTCTTCCTGTTATTTCTTTTGAGGTGAATTCCTCCATCTTGTCATTTTAGAGGAAGAAATAACAATAATAAAATTAAGTAAAGATTAAAAAATTTTTCAAATAAAATAAAGGAAGCTAGATCCTAAGTTTGTTTTGGTCTGCTTGTTAAGAGATGCTTGATAGAAAAAAGAGAAAAGAGCGAAGAAGAGAGAAAAAAATTAAAAATAAAAAAATAATACAATAATACAATACAATAAAAATTTTGCTCTTTCTGTATCCAAGTAACAAAAAAATAAAAAATAAAAGCAACAACAACAAAAACAAAAACAGTAGCATCAACAACAAAGAAAACAAAAAAAAGAATGAGCAAAAAACCCCAAAAGTAGCTAGATTCCCCCAGGAGTTGAAACTTTGCAGCAGTATGGTCGTTAGTGTAAGCTCATGGAAGGGATTTGTGGTGGTCCTTCTGGAGGGTCCTGCTGCTCTAATTCTCAGGCCAACTTGTCCTAATGGAGATATGCCTGGAAGATACAGGTGGGTAGGGCTTAGTGTAACAGCTCCATTCTCTTCTTGGTGGTGTTGTTTCACTCACTTCCGTTGATCAGTGTTGGTGGGCTAATGGTGCAAATGGCTTTACCTCACTCTCTAGTCTCCAGACTGGGAAGTTAGTGCCCTCACAGATGCGTGATCAATCACGCCTCCTGTGTTCCCTGCTTCCATCAGTTCCCCACCTTCCCCCTGCCTGTGTCCAAGATGTCTACCTACCAGGCTGCACCTCTCTCCAGAGTTTTATCTCAGGCTCAGCTGTGTTTCAAAGCCTCACACTTCAGAGACCCATGTGGTTCGGACCCACAGTGATCTTCTGGGGGAGGATCTCACCACACTGTGGCCAGGGCCAGCTTGTCCCAGTAAATAGTCACACCACTGTGTGGTGGCAGCAGCTCAAAGATTATGCTAAATCACAACACACAGCTGCTGCCAGGTTTTGCTGCCCTCAGCTGGCATCTTTATTTCTATACAGGTGAATATGGTGGCTTGATGGAGCCCTCAGTGTGTTTTGCTCATGGAGAGGCCAAATCACCTCTACCAAAGGCACTCTAAGCAGGGAACTGCTTCTCCCTGTGTGACCCCAGGGATCCCCAGACCACACTGCTCTCACCCGGTGCTCTGCCCTGCTTCCTTGCCAGAGCAACACTGGGAGCTGGCCTCTGAAACTTCAGATTCTGTGCTCTGTACTTATAAAAAAGTGGTGATATTGAAACCGTCTCCTTATTCTCTTGTCAATGCTTTTGGAGAACAGTTTTCTTGTATTTGATTCAAATAACCAAATCTGGCATTTTATATATATATATATATATACACACATATACACATATAATAACATATACATTAATGATATATATTCACATATTTATGGTGTTCACAATATATACTCACATAATTATAGATGTACATATATTACATATATTCATATATATATGAATAGACCTTTGTTTTTAAAAAAATTAACCATAAATTGAAAAATACAATAGAAACTACTCTAAGTCTGTATAGCTTTATTGGTAAAATATATCAAATACTTAAGGAAGAAACAATAATAATCCTACATAAAGTATTTCAAAATGTATAGGAGGAGGGATACTTTGCATGTTATTTCATAAGACCAGATTATTCTAAAACAAAAACCAGACAAAGACATTACAAGAAAAGAAAACTACAGACCAGTGTCCCTCATGAACACATGAACACAGACACAGGCACAGTCCTCCCATTAAAGAAATAATAAATCAAATTCAATAATATATGAAAAGCATAATATATCATCACTTAGTGAGATTTATCTCAGGAATGCAAGAATGATTTAACATTTGACAAATTAAAGTTCATTTCAGGAATATAAGTTTCATTTAATATTGAATAATCAGGGCACTTGGCTGGCTCAGTTGGAGGAGCATGCAACTTTTGATCTCGGCGTCGTGTGTTCGAGCCCCATGTTAGGTGTAGAGATTTGAAAAAAATCCTAAAAAAAAAAAAAAAAAGAAAAATCAATGTTATTTACCATATTAATAGACTCCCGACAAACCCAGGAGAAAAGTTTTCTCATGATATTCAACATTCATTCATAATAAAAAACTTCTCAAATTAAGAATAGAAGAGAATTTCTTTAACTTAATAAAATACGTCTATTACAGACATATACCTAACATCAAACTTATTTTTTGAAATATTGAATGCTTTGTTTCTAAGGTGGGGAGCAAGGCAAAGATGTACTGATATACTGTCATCACTTCTATTTGACACTGCATTGCAGGGCCTACTCAGTGTAATTGAATAAGAAAAATAAAACATGAATGTAAGGGAGGAAACCATCAAAACCCTAGAGGAGAAAGCAGGCAACAACCTCTTTGACCTCAGCCACAGCAATTTCTTACTTGACACATCTCCAAAGGCAAGGGAATTAAAAGCAAAACTGAACTCTTGGGACCTCATCAAGATAAAAAGCTTCTGCACTGCAAAGGAAACACTCAACAAAATTAAAAGGCAACTGACGGATTGGGAGAAGACATTTGCAAATGACATATCAGATAAAGGGTTAGTATCCAAAATCTATAAAGAACTTATCAAACTCAACACCCAAAAACCAAATAATCCAGTGAAGAAATGGGCAGAAGACGTGAATAGACACTTCTCCAAAGAAGACAAGACATCCAGATGGCCAACAGACACGTGAAAAGATGCCCCATGTCACTCCTCATCAGGGAACTACAAATCAAAACCACACTGAGATACCACCTCACACCAGTCAGAGTGGCTAAAATTAACAACTCAGGAAACAACAGATGTTGGCAAGAATGTGGAGAAACGGGAGCCCTCTTGCACTGTTGGTGGGAATGCAAACTGGTGCAGCTGATCTGGAAAACAGCATCCAGGGTCCTCAAAAGATTAAAAATAGAACTACCCTATGACCCAGCAATAGCACTACTAGGGATTTATCCAAAGGATACAGGAGTCCTGATTCATAGGGGCACATGTACTCCAATGTTTATAGCTGTGCTTTCATAATAGCCAAATTATGGAAAGAGCTTAAATGACCATCAACTGATGAATGGGTAAAGAAGATGTGGTTTATATATACAATGGAATACTACTTGGCAATGAGAAGGAATGAAATCATGCCATTTGCAGTAATGTGGATGAAACTGGAAGGTATTATGCTAAGTGAAATAAGTCAGTCAGAGAGAGACATATCATATATTTTCACTCATATGTGGATCTTGAGAAACTTAACAGAAGACCATGGGGGAGGGGGAGGGGAAAAAAGTAGTTACAGAGAGGGAGGGAGGCAAACCATAAGAGGCTCTTAAATACAGAGAAAAAACTGAGGGTTGATGGGGGAGTGGAGGAGATGGGAAAATAGGTGATGGACACTGAGAAGGACACTTGTTGGTATGAGCACTGGGTGTTGTATGTAAGCGATGAACCACAGGAATCTACCCCAAAAACCAAGAGCATACTTTACACACTGTATGGTAGCCAATTTGACAATAAATTATATTAAAAAAGAAAACAAAAGGAACAGAACATTGCTATTATTATTATTATTTTAAATGCTTATTTATTTATTTTGAGGCAGAGACAGCACAAGTGGGGGAGGGGCAGAGAGAGAGAGAGAGAGAGAGAGAGAGAGAGAGAGAGAGTTCCACGTAGGCTCCACTTTCAGCACAGAGCCCAATGTGGGGCTCAGTCTCGTGAACTGTGAGATCATGATCTGAGCTGAAATCAAGAGTTGTGTGTTTGGCTGGCTGAGCCACCCAGGTGCCTCATAACGTCACTATTATTCAAGCATGAGCCAAAGGCCATCAGTCCCAATTGACAATCAGCTCTTTATGTTGAAGATTGTTTGTGTCACTGGGATGGGAGCCATGCTGAAAACAGGTGCAGAACTTTGAGACACCTGCCCCTGCTCATCTCATTAGGTGGCAAGACTTTCCTTCTCTCACCAATACTCATTTAGGTGGGTTGGAACTGCAAACCTTTCATGCCTTTTGCTTTTTCTGCTTTGTTATAGTTTGCCTGTAGCTTTGCTTGGAAAAGGAGAATCTACTGAGTCAATGGGTTTATCTTCTTTATTTCTGGTTAGTTTCTCTTTTTACTTAAAACATACAGAAAATTTTAAGCTCATAGTACATCAGGGGATGTTTAGATCTAAAACAAACTCTTTCATCAAAAGAAAAACAAAAACAAAAATGAAAGAAAAATAAGACATGAATTGGAAAACAAGTAGCAAAACTGTCTTTATAGATGACATAATAATATATGTAGAAAATCTCAAGTAATCTACTAATAGATTAAAAAACTAATAGATCCAGTAAATGAATTTAGCAAAATTTCAAAATACAAGTTCAACGTATAAGAATCAATTATATTTCTATATTATAGCACCAAATAATTGGATAATGAAATTACTTTACTTATCCATATGTGAAGATACACCTTTCTAGAGTTGGAGATTGTCAACAGAAAGTGTATGTGGATGGTTCATCCCACTTACTGGATATTTTGTTGGCTATATTACTTTTATATACAGTTGACCATGACTGCCTTTTCCCATTTTATCATAAGTATTAAGTTAGGAGAGTTAGGAGAGGCTGTTATATAGGATGCTAGTAGCTAAATGTCAATTAAGTCTTCTGACTTTTTAAAAGTAAAATAGTTATTCTTAACATAATCTTGATGAATACGTTTTTAACAACTTATTTAAGATAAACTTTGGTGTCATTTACTTGACTAATTGATATAAACTAGTCTTTGTAATTTAGAAACTGATAGAGAAGGCTGAGGTTTAAGGGTATTGCTCTCTAAGTGCTTAGATTGGGACAATAAAAGAAGAGAATTAAAATAACTTCTTAAAGGCACAGCTACTTTGAATTGCACACAATTTGTAATTAGATAAAATCAGTAATTTCTCCTCTGACCGATAATGTTGGGATTAGTGGCTCTTTTAAGCAGATGGAGCCATTACCAAATTGCTCTAGAGGAAAAAGAAAATGACAATTTATTTCTCCATTTAAATATAAATTCCCTAAAGTAATTATTCTCAGATTAATTCTCCTATGCCTTCATCGCAGTTGCCACCAGATGATAATCATAGTTCAATTCGCCTTCCGTGGGGGGAAAGGGAAACTTGTGCAACACACACATACATGTACTAACCAAACCAAGGTTGAAATGTAGGTGTCGAAATTCATTCCCTGGGTGAATGTGCACCATGACTGAAACTGTATCTGTGCTGAAGGCAAAATCTGCTACAAAAACAACCAGCTCATCAGCTTGAACTCAGGCATTAATATCTTTTGTCCTTTGACTTGAAAAAGATAGTATCTTCCAGGAATATTAGGAGGCTAAAACACTGCATCCGAGTAGAAAATTTCCTTTTGTAGAAGACAGTTATTGAGATGAGCATTCTTCATTATTTAGTGTCTAATTTATTAGATAAATAATGAATTACATTTGTGGAAATCGTTTTCTAACATAAACTTAAGAGCTTGACGCAAACTAAAATTAATTATATAGTTGACAAACAGCAGAAGTCAGAGATCTAGAAGACCGTGACAAAAAACAAACCAAAGTAATTCAAACAAAACAAAATAAAATCTCTGTAACTTCTGCAACTCATCACCATGACCAATGCTTGAGGTTATTCCCCATTTATGAGGTGAGGAATTACATCAACTCATACTGATTTTTGCTGTGTGTGTGTGTACACATAACAATTGTTGAGTTGCCAAGGACCTTCAGTTTCAGGGAATAACAAGACCGTGAAAAGAAGTCGGTTTTATTCTAAGAATGAAGGAATGAATACATCACCAGGGTTAACCAGACAGAATGACTAGAATAACTCAGTGCTGACTTAAGTGAGGGAGTCATTGAATGAAACCTGATAGCTTAACAGAGCAGCTGAAGGAAAGTCAGGTAAAACAGATGGTATTGAGGGATTATAAAGGACTGGATATGGTGATAGTGAGGTAAAAGTTACCAGGTACAAAGCCTATGGGCCAAGGAGTATATAGGTGACTCTTCTTTTTTTTTTTCCTTTTTTAAATATGTCCTTATTTATTTCTGAGAGAGAGAGAGAGAGTGCAAGAGGGGAAAGGAGACAGAATGGAAGCAGGCTCTAGGCTCTGAGCTGTCAGCACATAGCCTGATGTAGGTTCAAACTCATGAACCGTGAGATCATGACCTGAGCTGAAGTCAGAAGCTTACTGACTGAGCCACACAGGCGCCCTTCGGTGATTCTTAAAAGATGATCAGATGTCAGGCAATGGTTGAATCTTTACTGATAGGTTTGTTGAAGTTGACTGTAGGGCATCCTTTGGAGATAAGTCTTTTGTTCTATATGTGGTAACTGTTTTGAGTCTGCTGTTTTCTTTTTCAAGCCATGGTCAGATGTAGTGGAATATTAGTTTCTGTCTATGAAAAAAATCTTGAATGTCTTGAATGAAGTTTTTAATATCAGGACTACTTAATGGTCCCAGACTGTGCTAGCAAATGAGTAGCCTCAGATCTGAGATGCTAGAGAGGACATTGATTGGACACCAAGGCTAGCTTCACCACATACACACACACACACACACACGCACACACACACACACACATGCACACAAATACACACATACATGCATGTCATGTTTTAGGTTATATACAGTCTTGGGAAGGTGAATATGGTTGAGGAGATGAATTGGAGGAAAACGGACAGATTTGGAGCTCTGGTTCAACAACAGGCAAGAGACAAGTGAACAAAAACTGACAAAGAATCAAGACAAGATGATGTCCTATTAAGGTTCTATGTCATATTAAGGGAAAAAAATAGTATAGGGCATAATTATAAATCAGAACACTTAAAGATATGCTTATCTACTAGAATATTGAGGAGAGTGGTGAGAAATGAGGGGAAAAATCCTATATTGTCAAAGTTGGTTGATATTTTCAACATTGAGGCATTCAGAGGAAAGTATTTATAATTCTGAGTTTACAACCTGATATGAATAATGCATATAATAAGATATTCATGTGGGACACATATTACTGAACATAAATCTGTTATTTAACAGAATTTTCATGTTTAGATTAATTGTGGTTCATTAAGGCTTAAGAGAGAAGTATCACTTGCACTCAGGGCTTACTCATGCTCTGGGAACACTACCAAAAAAGCAGGAAAAAATCATTTTAGGAAGTCTTTAAGAAGTAATAAATAGTAAGAGCTGCTTCACTTCTGGAGACCGGGACAGAAATACAGGATACCCCTCTGCAGTAGGATTTTAATTCAACATCATTAATATTTTTCACACCCAACACTTTTTCCTCCCTATCATAACTATCTGGACTTTTGCTGTATCTCCTAAGAGGTTTTCCTTTTATGGCTGGCGCCACTCTAATATAGAATGAGCTTTCTAAAAACATTTCCTGTTTAACATCCTTCAATTGTTCCTGAAAGCCCTCCTCTAAACTAGTGTGGCATAAAGGGCTCTCAAGTTGCAGCCCTTCATTAATTCCACTGTCCAGTCATGAACTGAGTGAAGTAAGTCTCCTCAGTGTTATGCTTTCTTTACACATTTTGAGTATCTTCTTCGTTTATCCAGAGCACATTCCTCATATGCACTTTTTCCTTCTGTCTCCCAAAAATTTGGCTCCTATGGTATGTAGCAAGCCTTCCTTGACTCTCCCTTTGTCCTCAGTTTGAGCAAATCATAGCACTCATTTCATTGTGCTGTCATTGTGTTTCTTATCTGGTTCCTTAACTTGAATCAAGGTTCCTTGAGGATAAGAACTCAGTCTTATTCATCTTTGTATTTCCATTACTTGGCATAGTAACTGACACTATAGGCCACCCAGTAAACGTTTATTGAATAAACAAATGGACTACAACCTGGCAAGAACCAAATTTTAACCAATAGGCAGGGCCTTCTGGAGTCTACATGTGTTTTGTGTTAGGACAGTCTTTAACCACCTTCCCCATTTCCTTATTCAGATTAAGCCTCTATTGGAAGGTGGGCAAAGGGCTAGCAGTTGAAGATCACACTTCCTGCCTCAAAAGTTCCTCAGCCCAAGCCCACAATGCAATCTCTCTACTCTAAACTATTTTAAAAAGATACTTGAGTGGTTTTACTTAGGGAGGTGATAGGTTGTAATGAGTCATCCCAGTTCTATCAGTCACATTTGTAACCAGTAGTAATTTACCTCCTGACATGGAACTCCACTCTGACAAGTACTTGGGTGAAGAGTATATCTACAAAATGTATGGGCAGATTAGGTATTGATCTTGGGACTTTAGAATTAAATTTTTCTACGGAGTTAATGAAACTATGTAAATTTCATACCTATAATTAAAGCTTTATTGGCAGTTTTGTTAATTTATGTTCTTTAGCCCAGATCAATATATGTCAAATAGAAACCACAAAAGTGTGAAGAAAAATCACAGTGGCAAAAAATTCTGTTATAAGGAATCTTAATTGTTCCATCTCATTTAACATCTTGAAGATGCTGAAACCGAGGACCAATCTATATTTACCATAATTGTGATGTTTGTTATCTCATTTTATTTTTTTAAATGTTTATTTATTTTTGAGAGAGATTGAGGGGGGGGGGAGATTGTGAGTAGGGGCAGATTGTGGGTAGGGGCAGAGAGAGAGGGAGACAGAATCCCAAGTAGGCTCTGCACTGACAGTTCTCGAACTCAGGAACCATGAGATCAGGAGCAGAGCTGAAATCAAGAGTCAGACACTTAACTGTTGAGCCACTCAGGTGCCCCATTATCTCATTTTCTGATGTGTTTGCTACCTCATTTTTTTGAAATCCATTTTACATAATACTTATGGACTATTACCCTCCCCCCCATTTTTCAGAATACATTTACAGCAGGTGGGAAAAAAATTGCAGTAAATGAAATAATGTATTTTTTTCAGGTTATTTACAAAAATTATTCACTGAAGTGTATTTCTTAGAAGAAAAAAATAGAACAATAAGTATAACCAACAAAGTTTTGTTTTGTTTTTTAAGTTCAGGTAATATTGCACTATTTTCTTCTAGTCCAACATTCTGCATTAGTAAGTCAAGGGGTTTAGTCATGAGGTGATGAGACTTAGCTTTATTACATCCTGTTAGAATCATTAGCCACCATTGTCTGAGTCCCTTGCATCCTCTGATGAACCTCACAAAGATCATTCAAGCGATGGTAGTAAGGAATTGGTACTTTCAATCATTTTTTTGTCATTTTTACAAGGACATCTAGTGAGTGAGTTTAGATTTTATAGCATATCATAAAAAGGGCAAGTAAAAGATAAAGCTGTTTTTCTATAAAGATAATTTTCTGAGAGAACTGTAACTTGTAAGGTCCCTTAAGTGTTACTCTGCGGCAAGGTTCTGAAGGTAAGGTAGGAAAGACAAGGATCCATTTTGATTATTCTACGATAATGTGTAGAAATGAAGTCTGGAAATAAGGTTTGATGATTAAAATTAGAATTTACTGTTAAAAATAAGTGCTAAATGGAACTAGTAATATTGCAAAATAATAGGATCAACACAGCACTACAATTATGAATTTCAAACTGAATTCAGTTGTTCATTAATTGTAGTCAAGGTAGCAAAAATAATCAACACATTGTCTGACCCTTTTTGCATTCAATATATAATAATTCCATTTCTTTGGTCTGAGGTTGTATGTTTCATCTTCACCTACAAACAGATCTGTTTTTCTTGTATTCTCGTCCAATTTAATAAAAGAAGAACTGATAGAAAGTTTCCATTTTCTCTAAAGATCTGTGTTTACAGCTTATGGCAAGTGATTTTTTTCCCCCTCCCCGGTCCAAGGTATAGGTCTTTGAAAATAAAATCTGAATGTGTGGATTTCAACTTGCGTTGTGTAAAGATTTTCAGCTGAGCCCATGAGACTCCTGGTAATCTAACCTGAGATGGGTAAATACATTTTTCAAAATTTCTCTTGTCTTATGTAATTAGAATATTAAATGAATTGATAAGTTATGAATTCTTTCTAATGAATAATAAACACATATAAGAGTTAGAAGATGGGATATTTTAATAAAGATTGTAAATATGAATATAATTTATATATTACTGACTTAAGGAATTTTATATTTTATGTAAGAACACACTCAGAAAATTACCAACCAAGTAAACATGAGTTAATCAATTTTAATTGTTCAGACAGTGCTTTGGTCCTCTTACCGGTTTTTTTTTGATAATGCCAAGAATCTTATTTTTCCTTGTATAGTAAACATGGAAAAACACCCAATACAATAGATTTCCAGCTGAAAGAATTCCAGATAAAGTTTTATTGTACTTCTACACAAACACACACACCCTACATATGCATACACATATTTATCTAAGCAGACTAGAAAAAACAGTTTTTTATATCTGGCCTCATCATCTCTAAAGACATCTTACTAATATGTATTAAGTAATTTATCTCATAATAAATCCATCAGCCAATAAGTCTAATTACTTTAAACAGTCATTATCATAGACAGTCCATCATCCATCCATAAAATCGAGAATTCTTAAACCATTTAATCCCCAGAACATTAATGTCCTTATTTTCTAATCATCTAGTAATGTTTACGCCTGGCTTTTGCTTTAGTAGCTTTCTATAATAGCACTCTGGGGCATGAGATTTCATTTAACAAGAAGATAGGATGTTTGATTCATATTTTTAAAGAGCCTACTATAGTATCTTTTCCCTAAAAGATGAATACATAAGTATTTTGGTGAACAAAGAAGAAAATCAAATGACATTTTCTTGTGAAAAAGCAGCAGCTGTTTGCTTATCTCGTGAGAGCTATGAACGCTTCAGTACTCTGTGCTGAGAAATATCTTCTCCTTCTTGTAGTCATAAAATATATGCTGCCTCTAGAAGCAATCTTTGCGGTTAATTTTTTTTTAATGGATGAACAGATTTCTAAAAAAAAATTGGTTTTAGCTTTCAATGTTTGATGTCAGTTTAATTTTTCCTAAAATTGAAAAAAAAAACTTTTTTTGAGCAATGTGAGGATGGAAATAAGCATTTTAATTAAATTATCAGGATGTGGTTTTGTTTCTGTATGACTGGCCAAGCCAACTGATTCTAAGTATGTCTGGTTGTATTTCCTAAACCAGAACCAGTTTTGCTATCTTGGAGATTAAGTCATGGTTCTTAAAATTATTTTATGTTAAATAATTAGGACCTGCACTTTTTCTCCAAAGTATTAATTTTGATGCTTTGAAAGACAGAAGTCTTCCTATGCCATTACAGCACTTACCTAAAATGTGAAAATATTTGTAAATCACATGTATTCATTGAAAGACAGCATGTGTAATTATTGAGAGATTGCTAGGAAAAAACCCATAGTATTGGTTAAATAGTTGATAAAACTTATTTTAATAAAAAAAGTATATATCCTATTAATATTGAAGTAATAGAACATACTACTGAATTGGATAATTCTTGATGCATCAGGAATAATTACTTGTCCTACCTCAGCATCCTTGCTTATAAGTAACATTGTATCTCCCTAGATCTCTGTCCTTCATCATTAGCTCCTCCTCTGCATAGTCATTTGGAGTACTGGCTCTTCTTTTCTACTTTCTACCTCCCTCCCTGCCTGTGCTGTTGGTTTACTCCACTTGACTGAACTTTGCATTGACTTCTGCTCTTAAGTTCTGGTTTTCCCTGTTCAGTAGTTTTTGTCTATACCAAGAACCACCCCTAAAACCTAGTTCTATAGTCAGGCACTCCACTACTCCACCTTGTTTGTGTTGGTTTTCCTTGTTAACAATATAGTCCTGGTAGCTGGGATCCTGAACACCATGGCAGTCTTGCTATAATGTTTATCTAAACTTCAAGACCTGAATCCTCTATCTTGGTACCTTGTTTATCCAGTTAAAAATCTAGGTGCCAAGTATTGCTTGAATTGTGGCATGAATTCTGTGGTAAGCAAGAATATCCCTTTTAAGGAAGGGTGCCCAGATGCAGGAAGTGTGGTGGACAGCCACCTCCAGCTGCCGTCTCCTTCAAGGTCAGGCTTGGCTGTGCAAAGGTTCTTCCTCCGAAGGGATGGCCTTCCTGAATTTGCCTGCATGCAGTGAGGTAGGGACGTACCATCTGACCATTTTTGGCCTGATACAGGATAACTCAGATGAACAAAATGTGCTTCAGAACTCGCCGTCTAGTTGGTTGAAGACTATTGGGTCTCTATCACAATTAAGCTTCTCATTCTGGCCAGCTTCTCATTCCTCCTTCCTCTCATAGGCCCTGATCATCAGTAAATATTTTATACCTCGATCATCTCAGTATCTGTTACCACAGTACTTGACCTTCTGTGCCCTTCAAAATATTCAGCTGTTTCAGAGTTCCTTTCCCTATATTCCTATAGGCTCACTGTGAAGCCTCATTTCAATCTTATTATCTGACAGCTGTTAATCCTGAGGAGTGTAGCATTGAGTGAAGAAGACGTAAGCATACCAGAGGCCCATGGAAGTGTCAAGCCCAGTGAATCATTCTCACTGAAAAAGTTAAGCCTATGGTAAGAACACTGTATCACAGGCTCCTAGGTGATGGTAACAGGGCTTCTGAATCAGAGGACCTAGAAATGGGCTTCTGCAGTGTCAGAAATCAGATGGGATAAAAGGGACTTACAGTCTTAGTGAAGGACTCATCTTGAGAAAAGATGGAGCATAGCTTGAAAAGAGAAACCCCGATGACATGAGTGTGGTAGGGTTGTATGTGGAGTAGTAAAGGGTATGTATTTTGACCCCAGAACTCCCTCCACACACATATTATACACTCGGGCCTGGAAACATGATACTGGAAACTCTACCAGGGAGAATCATAGAGGCATACAGAAGAGAAACTTCCGACGTCTTGGGTTTTTAACCACAAAAGTATTGATCCAGGTGTAACGAAGGAAAGATTAGAAGAATATTTGATCATGTAGAGTCAACCATCCATATATTCCCTCTCTATATCCTCTTACATGGAAATCTCTGAGCTTGGAAGGGGGATAAAAAGAACCTGAGTGGCGTTGGGTGAATGGTATCCATCTGTACTCAGGCCTGTTTCTAGTGGGGGCTGGAGGCCAAATATGAACCTTTAAATATGGCAGCTTAAGAGTGGAGGAGATACATATAATATTCTGAGAATAGTTTGGGAAGAGGCATAGCAACTGTCTGTAGCACAACCACATAGAAGCCTTAGATAGAACAAGAATGGAGAAGGCTCAGTGACAACCTCAAGGCTTCCCCAGAAGCTGGCAGAAGGTAATACTTACCATCTCCTAGTGATTTTTTTGCTCTGATAGTTGAAGTCTTGAGACCCACAGAAAGGTTTCCTGCAATAATTATCTCAAAATCTGAATCCTGATACTGGTATGTGGTCTCCCTAACTAGAAACATAGTTGCCCCATGTTGCTTGGATTATGACTGGATCACCCAAGCCCTTCACACACTGTGACTGGCCTGTTCTCTCATCTTGGATGGTAGTTTTGCAAACATTATGAATGAATGTACCATCAGATAACACCTGGAGGGATGGCTTCACTCTAGAACTGTGCTTTCTCATATTTTAACTACTAACACATCTGAAATGTGGCTAGTCTGCATTGAGATTAGGCCATACAGTGTATGTAGAATATATACCATATTTTAAAAGCTTAGTATCTTTTCTCGTGTGTCTCCTAGAAAATTTAAAATGGCAGCTGTGGCTTATATGATGTTCCTACTGAATAGCACTGGTCTAGACATGCCATCAAGCAAAGTCCATGACAAAATCGTTCTATATATTAACAGCCCTGGCATGCAATGTATAGAGAGCATAAAGTGGACAGTTCCGGGGTGCCTGGGTGGCTCAGTTAATAAGCGCCCAACTCCTGATTTTGGGTCAGGTCATGATCTCTCATGGTTCGTGAGATCAAGCCCTGCATGGTGCTCTGTGCTGATAGCCAAGCTTGGGATTCTCTGTCTCCCTCTCTCTCTGCCCCTCCCCCCTGCTCGTGTGTGTGTGTGTGTGTGTGTGTGCACGTGCGTGCGTACACAACCATGCTCTCTCTCCCTCTCTCTCAAAATAAATAAATAAAAATTAAAAAAAAAAAAAGTGGACAGCCCTATCCCTGCTTCAGTCTTGTAAAAGCCTCAGAGCTCCAGGCTCTAATATAGAGATAAGGGGGTCACTAAGGAAATACTAATTTTTGACTGAATTTAAACTTGAAATGCCTAAAAAATATCTTAAGTTTCTGAGTTTACCTGGACAATTCTAGATAAATCTTTTTGTGCTTAGGTAGAAATGAATTTCCAAGATAGAAAAGAAGAATAAGGAAGGTCACAATTTCTGCTGGTCTGAGTTTATGACTCATGACAAATATATCCTGTAACTAGTATTTGCATAAATCATGCAAAAGCTGGGCCATTAAATGGAGCAGAGGCAGAGTCCAATGGGTTCAGTGTAAAATAGACAGTGACAGAGACATAAGAATTTGTTTTTAAAACCAACCAGGGTCAAGTGCAAGTGCATGTCCAGTGTTCAGTGCCCAGCAAGCAGAGTGGTCCTAGCCAATTTCATTGGAAGCATCAGCTAACCCTGCCATATTTAGAGCAGTAGCCAGCTACAGCCCATTCATATTTAAAGGGCCTGTATTGAGGCCTACCACAAAGCAAATTAAAATCTATTATAGTATAAATTCTGCCACTCTACATGGGCCTGAGAGGTCCAAAGTGAGAGGTGATTGGTAGAGACTGAGGCTGCTGGTGATGAAGGTGTATCTGATTTACACTGGAAATACTGCAGATTAAAAAACCCAACAAAACCACCCCCAGGCTGTCAGCTCACAGAGTCACGAAGGTTGGCTTACTCTCTACAGGCTTTATTAAGTACCTAATCAAATTAAATCAGGGAGAACCAAGCCAGGCATAAAGTCCTATTGAATCTTATTTAGGTCAATCAATCATGGCAGTTGAGACCTGGAGGGCATAATTTGAATATCATGTATGCAAGCAAGATGAATGTGCAGGTGTGGCAGGGGAAAAGCGACCTGAAGACTTGGTTAGGAGCTGGTTTCAGAGAAACTATATGGGTTTATCAGTAGAATTCACATGTCTTAGCAGAGTAAGGTTGGTAGTATCTCAAGCCCCAGTCTCGTGCCTTAAATAAGATATATAGAAGCTTTCAAACTCATTAAAGGGTAAGGAGATAGAAGCTAAATGGAGTTGAGCTGGCTGAGCCAATACTGAGCCAGTATTATTTTAGTTTCCAATAGTGGGATTTACTTACGGATAGAGTTTAAAATGGTTATGGTGTCAGAGTTTCCTAGGAATGGTTAGTTTCTATGCTTTTAGATTTCTCTGTGACATTTTTATTCCCATCTAGGCCTAGGTCTGCATTTAGATCACTAATATTGGCACTAGTTCAGGCCAGAGCTCTACACTGAACCATGTGATAAGTGATATCTCATTAACATACCTTAAAAACATTCTGCTCTGAAGATTGAAATGAATGTTTTCTTGGAAATAAATGCATGTGCTTATGGTAAATCCATTAGCGAGATGGGTAATTTGACCACAGGTATTGCATGCTGTAAATATTAATACTCTGTTTTGGTTATTAGATTTTAAAAAAGGGTAAAATGTTGAGATGAGAAAATCACACATTGATCGTAGGGGAATTTGGTCAAAGATGGATTCTTTGGGACTTCTGTGGGTTGGAAAGTCAGGGAAGAGGCAGAAATGATATCTGTGTCATAAGAGTCAGTAATTTAATGGCCATACAGGCTATTTAATGGCCATACAGTAATTTAATTTGCCAGCAGGCAAATAAAGTCATGTTTCTGTCATTTGAAATTGACTTGGAAGAGGCCTTTGTGATGATTTTATCCAACTCTTATCTTATGGGCCCAAATAGTGAGAGCTTAGTTCAATGTCCTTGTGAGCAGATTAGAACTAGATTCCCCTGTTTAGCCTGATGTTCTTTCTACTGTAATGCAGGCTTTCCTTGATTTTATTATTTTCCTTTGTTTTTGAGAGATTAATTTTTCAAATAATAAACATATAGCCACCATTTACAGAAAACTTAGAGCCTTCCGGGGACTGAAATTGTTAAGAGTATTCTTATGTCTATTGTGCTGACAAGGAAATGAGCACTGAGATGTTCAATTACCTTCCCAAGGTCACACAGACAGAAAGTGGCACACAACCAGGGATTCAGTGCATTGGTGTCAGTCTGGTTCCAGAGAGTAAATGTCCAGTGTTACATAAATGTGCAAAGTGTAATCAAATCCAGCAAAAGGAGGGATGTGAAATGATCCATAGCTTTAAACATACTTTTTTTGAAAGGAAAAAAAAAAACCCAACAGATCCTATTACAGTCATGGAGTTGTTAGCCTTTTATTAGGAGTATGTTACCACATTGTTTAGAGTCCCTCCCTCTGTTTAAATCACACTGGTGATGGTAAAAACATCCCCATCTTTTGGGTAGGGAAGTATTGATGAACTCTTTTAAAGGACAGACTGTACTGAAATTAAGAGGAGCTCTGACTTTTATACTTCAGAACTAAATAGATTGAAAGAGTAACCAAGCAAAATTTTGAAACCTGGTTTAAGAGTGTATGAAGAGCAGCTTATACAGAAGGAAGAAAATACCACAAAGGAATAAATGTACATCATTTTTAGCTTTATTATATAATGTGGCATATAAGAAAGTATACTTGTTTTTGAATTTACAAATGTCACAATAATTTTTAATGTTAATAGTATTTTTCTTCATCCTCACATCTTTTTTGGGGAAGAAGATACATGGAAAAATTTTGTGCGTAAATGGGGAATGTGAGAAATGATTTTCTAAAGTTCAAGCTTGTCTGTGTCATTAGAGACAGGAAATGTGCTCAGAATATCCAAGTAATGTAGGACACCTAACGGGCCAAAACATCTAGGTTCCTTAATTCTTTATGATGACTTAAAAGCTGAAAGACCACAGTCTCATGTTGAGCATGGAGCCATTAACCATACAGCAGACAGCAGCCTTTCCCAGCTAATACTAAATTAGAATTACAAACTGCCTGGTTTTATGGTTATGGTCACAGTGCTGGGTTTTTGTTTGCTTGTTTGCTTGCGTGTTACTTTTATTTTGTTCGTTTGTTTATTTTGCAGTTGTTACTTGTACATTTCCAGAGCGTTCTTTTCTAAAATTTAGAATCAGATGTAGTTAAAGGAAAAACAAAAGAGCACATTTTTACAATTTCACAAATCACGGAAGCATCATCACCTATACCTCTTATTGCCTCTGAGCACCTATTTTCTCTCTATTCATGATACCAGCTTGAAGCCCGAGTGGCATTGAAGTTCTCAAAATTTATGATAATGCAAGAGCAGCAGTAAGGATTCTAAGAGCCTAAGGTAGATGAATGGATGTGTGTGGTGGGGTGGATAAATATGTGGTCATCGAAAGAGAAGAAGAAAACGGCACTCTGAGCTCCGTATCAGTGAGGGCAGAGTTAAGGAAATAGAAAGGGAGCTAGGAATTTCAAAAGAGGGGGATCTTTGTATAGGAACTTTGTAACAAACTTCTGGAAGGGCTAGAGGAATAAAAGAGAAAAAAGAGGAGAATTGAAGGAACAAAAAGGAGGAAAGGTTGATACCCTGAGATGCAGAAACAACTAACACCCCTAGGCTGGAGCTCATGGGGCTGTCCCCGCATCCTGCGCTGCTGGGAACGCTGGACCCGCAGAGGTGGCTGCCACTGCAGGGCTCCAGTATCTTCAGTCACCCGAGGCCAGAGCTGCTGCAGCAGCCTTCTTGTTGGTGTCCGAAACCTCTCTTCCTCCTGCCTTCTCTTCTGGCGATGCCTCCCATTAGCAGGCCTTAATCAGGAAGCAGACAGAAAAAGGAGTTTGTGAAATGGAGTTTCAGCCTTTCGACCTCAGCTGTCCAAGGCAGAGTATGAAAGGGTAGGTGAGTGGCTGCACTTGAACTTGCAATAAACTACAAAATCACCATCAACTTGAATCCAAAATCTTCAGCATGCCAAGAGTTCTGAGAAACACTAGCACAGGCATCACTTTTACATTTTGTTTATATGTTTGGCTAAGGACATTTCAATCTACAGTCTATTGCAGGGCATGGTAATCTTTTGTAAAGGTCCAGATAGTATTTCAGGCTTACGGGCTATACAGTCTGTAGAAACTACAAGCTCTGTTACCGTGGCATGAAAGCAGCCGTGGACAATATGAACATGAGCATAATTGTGTTACAATAAAACTTCAGGTACAGAGACAGGTGGCTGGCCAGCGGGTCATAGTTTGTGGATGCCTGACTTATTGAATGACAGAGACCCAGTGCCTAAAAGACTGTACAACGATGTGAAAAATATGAACCTATTGTGAGCGTAATTTAATGCTGTATTAACTTTGATTTAATTTGCCAATCTTTCTTTGAAGAATGCATGTATTGTGAATACGAAAAAAGTCTACGTAAGTCCTATTTTATGTTGTTGATGATTTCAAAATACTTAGAAGGTATAATCCTCTTAATTTATTTGCAAGTGGACAGTTGAGTGAAAGAATTTGGACCAGAAGAGGTTTTGTCTCAGAATCCCTTTGTAAAAGTATCTCAGATCCCATCATAGAAAAAGGAGACCCGTGAACAAAATCCAAAATATATCTGTCTGGATGACAGAAAACACAGCTTAGCATTGTGCCAGGCCATGGAGGCCATCAGTGTCTATATGAGAAGCCCAAAAGTATTCAGAAGGTAATTAGCATTTGAGTAATAAGTTAAGTTTATGAAAACCTGGCTCAAACCTGTCAGAAACTAGAAAAAGAGCTCTGGCATGGTTACAACACTCCCTTGATAGTTTGTTTCTACAACATAACCTGGAATATCTAGACTGATATGTTCAGTGACTAAATTAATGTCTTTGTGGGCATTTTCTTAAATTTGTCATATATAATTAAAATTCTGTTAATGTAAGCAAAAGCTGACCTAATATTCAACTCTTTAAATAAAGTGTCTAATAGGGACCTCTTTAATTGTTGGCAGATTCTGGGGTTAGAAGTAGAATAGCTTTTATTTAAAGAAATTTGTTTCCAAGTCAATATTGGGTGTTTTCCCTTATTTATTGATCCTTCTGTTCTGAAGCATATAAGCCAAACTAATCATTATTCAAATTCTGAGTTTATGGGAGGTAGGTATTTATGATACAGACTTAATACCTTGGAAGAAGAATAAGATTTCATAATCTTGCAACCTGAAACACATTTATTTTAGCAAACACAGTATGTTAGATGATGTCTAATTCATCCATTTTTAGGATTTGCATTTGATATTTTAATTTGAATACTTAGTAAAACATTAAATAGAACCACCAAATGATTCAGCAGTCCCACTTGTATGTATCTGAAAGAATTAAAATCGGGATCTTGGAGAGATATCTTCATGTTCATTGAAGCATTATTCACAATAGTCAAGATATGGAAACAAGTTAAGTGTCTATTTGTGGATGAATGAATACAGAAAATGTGGTATATACATGCAATGGGATTCAGCCTTAACAAGAAAACAAGAAAAATCCTGCCATATGTGACAACATGGGTGAACCTGGAGGACATTATGCTAAGTGAAATAAGCCAGTCACAGAGAGACAAATACTTTATGATTCCACTTATATGAGGTATTGAAAATAGTCAAGCTTACAGAAGCAAAGAATAGAATGGTAGTTGCCAGGGGTTAGGGAAGAAGAAAATGGAGAGTTGTATGTAGTTCAATAGGCATAAAGTTTTAGTTACGCAAGATGAAATTCTAGAGATGTGCTATACAACATTGTGCCTACAGTTAACAATACTGTATTGTGACTTAAACATTTATTAAGAGGGTTAATCTTATGTTAAGTCTTCTTACCTCAATAAAAAAATTAAATAATGTATGTTCAAGGGCTACTAAATTTGCATAATGATTTTCTCAGACAATATGATTGGCCAATCTCCTAGTGAATCCTTAAGAGTACAGAATAATAGGGTAGCTTTTGTTTATATAATCAGAATAGGGAGGATTTAAGTCACATGAAATTGTCAGGCAATGATAGGCTACATTACAGTAATAAATAATCACCAGGGACATTCTGAATGTGCCTGAACCTCCATTCCTAGAAATAAAACATTTTCTTCTTATTCAAGTGTATGGGTGGGTACTCAAGTTTACCCTCTTGACACCTTATTTTCGGTTGCAGGATTTTTCTTTCCAGAATTTCCACTCTTAGAAAAACTATGTCTCATGAAGCTCTTACTATCTGTCCCAATGAGGATATTCTTAGAGAACACACAGAACACACATTATTAGAGAACACACAGAATTTCCAAAATTCTGAGTCTTTGTAACTTATCACCAGCCTATCACTATCTGGCTGTGTCTTTTTTCATAAATTTCACAGTTTTCCTCCCAAAGATGAGAAGGTAATATCTGTCTTTCCTATTACTGATTCAATCTCAACTTATTTCTTTAAACAATTACTCAAGGGGTGCCTGGGTGGCTCAATTGATTGAGCATCTGACTTCAGCTCAGGTCATGATCTCATGGTTGGTGAGGTTGAGCCCCACATCCAGCTCTGATTCTGTGTCTCCCTCTCTCTCTGCCCCTCCCCTGCTCATGCTCTGTCTCTCTCTCTCTCTCTCAAAAATAAACATTGAAAAACAAAAAAAACAAAAAACCACAATTACTCAAGAAAAGAACACACACAATTCCACAAGAGCAGGCATTCTGAATTTACACAAAGCCCGGGAACATATCTGACCATTTTTCCAATGCTCACAGCCTTCCTTCTATCTATATAACAAATAAATAAACAAATAAAATCCTTAATAGTTAGAAAGGTAGAATGCCTGAAAGGCAAGAATTTTGTTTCAACTATCTGCTACAATTCACATTAGCACATAAAACACTTTGCATGCTGAAACTTTTGCATTCAAGTTGATGGTGATTTTGCATCTTATACAAAGTACAGGGAAGAGTTCTTTCTTTATGCTTGTGTAGTTGAAGGCCCACATCCAAGAGGCTTTCCGAGACAAAAGAACAAGACTTCCTACAGAGACTATTAAAACCTTACCATTTGGGGTGTAGAAAACTGCTTGCAATACTTAAATCACAAAGCTTTTAGTTCTGCCCTTCAAGGTATTTGAAATCATAGGCTAAAATTTCTAGTCTGTCCTCTCAAAACACATATATGCCTTGGAACATAGAATCATCCTATTGTATGTATGTATGTATGTATTTTTATTTTATTTTATTTTATTTTATTTTATTTTATTTTATTTTATTTTATTTTTTAATGCTTTTATTTATTTCTGAGACAGAGAGAGACAGAGCATGAGCAGGGGAGGAGCAGAGAGAGAGGGAGACACAGAATCCAAAGCAGGCTCCAGGCTCCATGCTGTCAGCACAGAGCCTGATGCGGGGCTCGAACTCATGGACTGTGAGATCATGACCTGAGCCGAAGCCGGACACCCAGGCGCCCCTATATTCATATTTTAGAGAAAGAGAGCACGTGATCAAAGGAGAGGGGCAGAATGATAGAGACAGAAACTCTTAAGCAGGCTTCATGCTCAGCAGCGGGTCCCATGTGAGGCTCGATCCCAGAACCCTGGGATCATGACCTGAGCTGAAATCAAGAGTCAGAAGCTTAACCAACTGAGCCACCCAGGTACCCCACAATCATCATAGTTTAGTTATTCTTTCTGAAAGCAAAGCACTGCTGGAAGTTATAGAATTCACTAGGTGAATTCATACTTCCAGTGACAATTCAATTCAACTGTGCTTTTAGGAAAGAGTACATTAGAGCCAGTTTTTACAAAGTCCTGGTGTACCACCTATGAACACCAAGTGATACAAACCAGGAAGGGGGTAACCTTATGACCTTCTAGAGTTGACTTAGATTCTCCATGTTAATTTTTTAAAAACATTCCATTTGCACATATTTTCATATATTAAAAGGAACATTCCTTCTGTAAAACCCACTTGAAGTGCTTAGAAAAACTAAGCACACAATGCCATCTTCAGAAACTATAACAGAAAATTGTAATAATAACAAACTAAATAAAATATGAAAATGCTAAAAAGTTATAATGCTAAACAAAAGACTCCCTTCCTTATATACAATTAGGCAAGGCTACCTAGTGTTTGCAGCTTTAGTTCTTATGAGTTGCTATCCATTTTCCATATAGACACATACACAAGTATATGCATACACATGTATATACATACACACACATATTCTTTAATATGTAATTTTTCATGAGCACGGTAAAGAAAATATAGCATTGTGGGGTGCCTGGGTGGCTCAGTCAGTTGAGCGTCTGACTTTGACCCAGATCATGATCTCACAGTTCATGAGTTCAAGCCCCGCGTTGGGCTCTGTGCTGACAGCTCAGCCTGGAGCCTGCTTCAGATTCTGTGTCTCCCTCTCTCTCTGCCCTATCTCCACTCATGCTCTGTCTCTCTCTGTCTTAAAAATAAATAAAACTTAAAAAAAAATAGAAAAATTAAAAAAAAGAACATATAGCATTGCTTCTTCAGGATGCTAGAAAAATTCAAGTAATTTGAAACTAAGGAAGGGAAATAGATTTATTGTAATATTGAGTATTTGTCCTTTTCTTACTCCTTAGAAGTGATTAATTGAATGAAATATTTTAACCAAGGGAAAACTGCTGGAGGCTGGAGACCAGTAACAGGGGAAAGACTGCGTGAATGTCTTGTAATAATGTGAATTTCATTGTAAGAATCAATGAGCCCCAGAGCAGTAGTTCCTGTTTAATTCATATGGTTAAAGATAAATCCCAGGTAGATAAAAAAACTTTTACTCTTTATGCATTGAAACCTATAAAGATAAAATAATACATTTTTAAAAATACATTTTTAATGATAATACAATGGGCTGGTTCTACTTGGTTCTAGTCTACTGAATAGAGACTATTCCATAGTGACAAAATCTCTGTGGATAGGTCTTTAGACTAGGATATAATTCCTTTAAAACCAAATACGATTGGAGGGTAGAAAATCAGCTTCCCAAAAGGGAGGAGAATTATGCTTCCTGGGTGGTTGGTAGGACTATGATCCAGAGAACATATTGGCTGGTTAGCCTGATATTTCTCCAGTGTAAACCATATGCTGACATGGGAAAGTGAAGGCAATTCTGTGTTTATTATGGTCACTGTCACACTGAGGTGGCTGAATCTGTGGCCTTGTCTTTGCCTTGTGATCATTAGTGATTCTTCCTCACAATTTCGTGAAAGCCCAGCAGACAGGAAAAAAACTAAGCTAAGCAATTAAACCTGGCCTTGCTGAAAATGTTACTGGAGGAATCATTGAGTTAAATTATCTGTGCCCATATTAAGGGGTTGAGTTTAGCATACATTCTGCTAAAATCTCTGATGATTTTATATTGCTAAATGCTGGTCCACAAACCAGAGGGTTATAAAATTCCTGGTAAGATACTAATTTATATTACTTTTTGCTCCTGAACAATGTGAACATGAAAAGATTCTCATTAAATATGATTTAAAGTTATTCTTTGTAATGTCCAAGGAAAGATCAAAGTTTTGTAATTATTTCCATGGAATATTATTGTGTATGAGTCTTCTATTACCTTCTTCCTGTATTGACTCTATTCTATAAACTTTTAAAATTTACTTTGAAGCATTTCCTTAAGATTTCCAAGTTTGTTTATTTTATTTAAGATTGTCAGTAATATCAATAAAAATAAGTAAGTGGAGTAGCTAAGCTTTGGAGTCCATTACACTAAGGAATAGTTGTGACACAGTCATAAGCAATGATTAATGTGGACAATTAACTGACTTAGGTATCTCTGAACCTTAGTCAATCTCGAAAATATAGCTAATAACACCTGCCTTTGACAAGTATTATGAAGCAGCAAAACATGCACATAATAGTCCTAGCTCACAATATATATTCAGTAAATGACAACCCTTATTCAAGCACCATATTTTCCCATTATAAATTTTGTTCCTTTAAATGTCAAAGATATGACTTAATCAAATGAATTTGCTTTTTATTGTTCATGATAGAAAGCTTTAATTTAGCTTTTATGCAAATCCAACAAACTTTTTGTGTCATCAGAGTCTTCAACAGACCAGTTGTTCATAGACATTGATAGATACTGCATCTGCTTGTTAAAAAAGCCTATTTTATTTTATTTTTTAATTTTAATGTTTATTTATTTTTGAGACAGAGAGAGAGAGAGCGAGAGCAAGCAGGGGAGGGGCAGAAAGAAAGGGAGACACAGAATCTGAAGCAGGCCCGTCTCTGAGCTGTTAGCACAGAGCCCCGTGTGGGGCTTGAACTCATGAACTGTGAAATCACGACCTGAGCCCAAGTCAGACACTTAACCGACTGAGCCACACAGGCGCCCCTTAAAAAAAACCTGTTTTACTTTAAAGAGATAATGTAGGCATCCAATCCTTAAAAAGATGAGTGGGGTGCAAGTGGGTATGGGGCAAGGCTCTAAAGGGTGAGACTCAATGTCTTGGTAGAAAATGTGTCCTTGTTTTTGTCAAAAGTTGAATTCATTATCTGTAGTTTAGGTCCCATCTGCTGCCTCTCAAGGAATTTTACTGAATTACTCTTTTCTTCTCCTATATCTTGATATCTGTTCATGTCTCTTTTGTATTAAAATTGAATATAAACAGGGGCTCCTGGGTGTCTCAGTGGGTTGAGCATCTGACTTCGACTCAGGTCATGATCTCACGGTTCAAGCCCCGCATTGTGCTCTGTGCTGACAGCTCAGAGCCTGGGGCCTGCTTAGGAGGATGAGTCTCCCTCCTCCACTCATGCTCTGTCTCTCTCTCAAAAATAAATAAACATTAAAAAAAAAAGAAAATGTTTAAAATTTAATATAAATAATACATCTTAACATCTGCAGTTCCCTCAACACGCACCCAACTGAGGAAATTCCATAGATGCCAAAGTACAGACTGAAGTTTAGCCTTTAACAACTGTCAGAATCCCCTGGAGGCCTTAAATGTTGGGCCTTAACCCAGAGTTTCTGATTCAGAAGTTCTTAGGTAATGGTGATACTGCTAATCAAAGAGTCACCATGGAATAAGGCACGCTAAGATGTCATTAGAAATTAAAAAAATGATTTTCACCAGATCTCCTTTCAAGGACAGCACTGTATGTATGTTAGATAGGACTTCTCTTGCATTTCCTTTTCTCTAATATAAATTATAATCGTCAGTGTGCAGGTAATTTGTCCAAAAATAAAATGGCCTGTTTTGAAGCATTTGCTGATTTCCATGGGGTGACTATTCTCACCATTGCATTTCAGACTACAAATGTGACATCAGTGACCTAGAATTGGGAAGAGATACATATATTTGTGTCCCTTGAAAACAGATTGGAGACAGATTCAGCACATCACTGATCAATGTAAATATAGACATCTCTTATGGACAGAGAGGTGGTAATGGACACAGGTAAAACCCAGGTAGTTTCATCCTACTGTGGAACTTCCCTTCCTTATCTACTGGCTATCTTTATTCTTCTCCTCCCTGCATTGGTCTTTGTTCTACTAAACCCTGATGTGAGTTTGTGTCCAATGCCAGAAATTATGTATATATGTATAGATTGTTACTTGAGGCAGGGGCGGGGAGGGGAAGGGTAGCTCACACCCCATTGTTTATGCAAGCTTCCTAAACCATAATCTACAAAAAGAAGGGTTTTGTAGAAAAGATTGGAGTTGAGAATGGGGGGCAGACATCACTACCTTGTGAAGTTTTCAGGATCTTCTATTGCACTCCCATATTTATTTGAGTAAGCCCAGAAATTATATGACTACTGACATTCTCATTACCAATACTTCCAATTCATAAACCTTCCAGATGTGTTTATATATTTTTTTCATCTAAAAGTTCTCTTTAAGTCCCCAAAGAGACAAGGGAAATAAGGAAAACTAAAGTCAATGAGAATTGGCAATGGTAACTATTTCCTTCTCAACTGTGTGTCCGTGATCAGGGAAACAAAGGGCAAATGTGTGCCAAAGGAGGGGCAGCTTGGTAAATGCTTTCAGGCCTGCTTGCTGTCCCATTGTTCCAACCACAGGCAGATCAAAGAGCTAAGCCCAAAGAGCGCTGGAATCCTATCCCACTCCCAAATTCCACGTTCTCAGTTCTAGTCAATGTGCTCTAATTGTTTCCTGAGGTGAAACACCAGAACAACTTTAATTTATTTTAAAGTGCAGTTTATCAGGAGTGAAAACAAAAAAGAAAACAATTTTGTGTAGAAAGTTTACAGTTGTTTTAATCCAAAGAACCTCAATTTTGTTTCACATTTATTTTATACAAAGTAGAAGATGGCTCTAAGTGGCAAAACATGAGCTTCTTTTCGGAAAAGCAGAGGCCTGGGCACTGGTTTGGAATTTCCCCTTGATTCTACCCTTGATAATGGGTTGTCTTCATGGAAAGTTTTGAAGATGGTGGGCTGGTGGTACAAAGTTGAGAAGTAATTGCTGAGGGGTTTACCGAGATCACTTGAAGATCTGGGCAGGACTGACTCTCAATCTTAAAAAACAATGTGGCCAAGCCCAGTCATATTCTGATGAAGATAAGGCTACTTGTGACTAATAAAGCTCTTATGTTTTGTAACTTCCTCAAGGTATATTGCGTGAACTGATCTTTTCCCTGGTAGCTATTTGAAGTAAAAAAAAAAAAAATTCTTAGCAAATGCAAATAGGATTTATCGGTTCATCACAGGATAAGAACTTGAGAAAAGTCATGTTTCAGTACCTCATTCCTTCAAGAACATGGAGTCCCAGGGAAGAGAGTTTTGTAGTAGTAAAAGAGGAATAGGAAGCTAATTTGAGGAGATTCTAGAAGAAAATAATAAGTGGGAATTGACTTTCAGGAAATGGTAATGAGATCATGTGTCCCGGTCAGAGTCCATTGACTTTTCCCCAACTTGTTGCATCCAAGACTCTTCCCCTTCTCAAGGTATACTGTCCCCAAGTTATTAAACATTTACTAAACCTCATTTTCTTTGCAGAGCTGTTCCTTGAGGATCTTGTTCTCTCTGTGGTGTGAATGACTGAAAAAAAGCCCGCTCCTGGGGAAAGATCCCATTTGACAGGAACTCTTTCAGAGATTCTGTTAAGGTAGATGACTACAGTGATAATAATGGAATTTCCAGATCAATGACAGGCAGATAGGGGATTATCTTTGGGGCAAGATTTTTGCAAATCTCAATTTATATTACCTTATTCTAATGCTAGCCTTGATTTGGATGTATAAACATCAATATAAATGCTCTGATCAAATTCAATTTGATATAAAGAAAAGAAGAGGAAGCCTCTAAAAATGCAACTGAAAATTCGCTTCTTTTTCATTTGTAAAATGTAATTCTATGTTCAACATTTTGAGTGACTTTTTACTACATAGACTTCATTTATTTCCTCCAAATAATGTATATATATATTTTAAAATGTATCGCATATCTCAAATAAGCTTTTCATAATTCTCCATGCAAAATTCAGGTGATGATAGAATTGTGTCATTTCAATTCCTCTCCCAGGTGCTGGGCCTGTGGTTCCTTATCATGGAACCTCACTACCAGCAGCATTTCCTGTTTCTAGAAGCAGAAATAATAACTGCTAATCATTGCTGTTTTTTGGATCTACTTATAGTGCTGGCACCAAGGCTGAGAGAACAGCTGAGTCACAAGGTCATTGGGAAAACTTTTCTTTGGACATTTCACCAACTTCCCTCTTTTGGTTTTCTTTATCCCAAATGAACTCTTGCTTCCCAAGCCATATGTTAGATAAATTTAGTTCTCCTACTGATTTTTAGGTGTCTTGGCCTTTTCCTTCCTTACTCTTTTCCATCTTTGAAAATTAAATTCTTGGAATTCATTCTTTGAGAGGTATCCACTCATCAGGTCAAGTTATGCATGAGAAACAGTAATAACTTTGACATCAGTGGGACTAGAAAGGCTGATAGTAATTGCCCAGAGATCTTCTGGTTCTTCCTCCTCTTTTCATTTTTAACCTGAAGAAAAATACATGCTCATCAATTACTTACATACAAGGACTAGATGCCTCTCTAAGTATCTTTGACTACAGGGTATTTTCAGCCTTTAAGTGGCCTAGACTAGTTAGATACTCAAGATAATTATTTTGATCCCAATAAAATACTTAATGTATTTTCCAGTCTAGCATTGATCCCGTAACAGGATGATATTACAAAACTGGACAGATCATCTTTAGCCCTGCCACTCCTACCCCAGGAAGGTCCTCTTTCTCTGCTTCCTTATGCCACATGACCGAACCACCTTTATCTCAATCAAACCATGCTTAGAATCTTGAGGAATATTTGGCTCCTTCATCTGTTTTGCTCATCCCATTCAAAACATCACCAGTGCAGCTGAGGACCTCTCCACACAGGAACCCTCTTATATCTGTTTTGTTTTTCACAGTCCCTGTCATCAGCATAATTTAGACTTTTACCTTCTCTTGCCAGAAATACTGTGAATTCACTTCCATGCCTGCTCCCATCTCTTCTTCCTTCAAGATATCCTGTATGGCACTGCTATTACAGTAACTGTCCAAAAATGTCACTATGAGTATGTAATTCTTCTAGCATTAAAAATTGTTATTTTATACTTAGCCTGAAAAAGTATAATTTAGCCAGAGCTTAGCTTTCTGATCTCTTCTCTTCCCATTGACACAGTGAAATGAACTCATGGCTTTTCCCAGAACATGCCTTGGTGATGATGCTCTTTCATTATCCTTCTGACACTTTCCACAGGCCTGTATCAAATCACATTTTATTTATGATGTCTCTGTGGTCACCACCTCTGCATCTGTACCCCTGTCACCCTGTTAAATATCCCTTGGAGATACTTTACAGTTTTAGGGTCAGACAGACTTAAATTCAAACCCTAATTCTTCCTATTACTAATGTCATGACTTTGAACATATTGCATATTTCCCTGAGCCTTGTATTTTCTTTTTAATCTGTAAAATGTAGATAAAGTTTTCTTTTAATATGAAGATTAAATGAAATCACCTGCATAGAATACATATATAGGCTTAGAATATATTAAAGATTTTATACGCATTGCTCTTTTCTAGTAACTCTTCTTTGGTGTTAATTACCCTCTCGCTGGCATTCTGGCCACTTGAGGTCTTGGTCCATACTCTACTTAATTATATATCCTGTGAGGGCATTAAGTATTTTTGGATCCATCAAAACAACAGCAAAATATCTAAATCAGGAGATTATGAAGAGCACTGAAACTGACTTTTTTAAGGATGAATTAGAACTTCCAAATGGATTTACATTTGTGAACAAATGGCAACATATGGCCTGGCCACTCCATATCTCCTAGAGTCAACCAGTTTCTATTAACCACAACTAAAAGTGGCTACCTGCACTGATACTCTCTATGAACTCATTTCATCAAATATATAAGAAGAACCTGAGAACACAAAAATATAGGACAATGATTAGAGAAATGAGAGACGACTATGGGGTTGGACAATTGTCCCTACGTGTTGCCCTATCCATACACATTCAGGATGAGTCCTAATAGGGGAAATAGCTTTAATATAACTTATTTTTTTAAGAATGGAAGTTCAAGCAGCATTACTCACATTCTTAAAACCGTTTATATGATAGTTTTCTGGAAGATATGGTTTCTGTATCTCATTTCACACCCATATGGTCAGTTGTCATGGAATAATCACATTTCTTTACTTTTAATCTTTTTGTCACTAGTAGCTCTCTAGCTCTCTTTTTATTATTGCCTGGAAGAAAATATGGCCATTTCTTCCCAGTTATGAATTAAATTCCTTTTTATTCCTCATTTGAATTGAAACACTTCTTTATTCATCTGGTGTTTTATTCCTCTTTGTATATTTTCTTGTTGCATCTTATTGTATTTTGAGGTCCTATCACTAAATAATTTCAGACATGGCTTAAGGTGGAATAAGGAAAAGAACTGTGTCCTTGGAGACCACCCGAGTGGCTCAGTTAGTTAAGCATCCAACTCTTGATTTCTGCTCAAGTCAGGATCTCATGGTTCTTGAGATTGAGCCCCATGTCAGGCTCTGAGCCTCTCTCTCTCTGTCTCTCTCCAGCCCCCACTCTGTCAAAATGAATAAATAAACTTAAAAAAAATAACTGTGTCCTTGGAGATACTACTTTGATTTCTTGGCTTTGTTGTTTTCGCATCTTAAAATGGGATTATAATTATTTCTGTCCATCTAAGTAACGACACAATGAAAACCATAGGTGTCACCATGTGTTTAAATTTTTTTTTAATACCCCAAAACTTCATAATACTCTCTTTCAGTGGCCTGAACGCCAAAGTGAAAATTTTGCTTTAGACATACACACTTAATTCTTCCTGCCTAATTCAACCCATGATCACTAGAATACAAATCTTGTTTCAAATCAGGTGTAGAGTGGTAGGAAGAACTAGAAGAATCTGGACGTGGTCCTGTGTGTGAGGGCTGGGCTCTTCTAGTGTATCCCAGGGCATTTCTTTAGTCTCTGTCTGGTTTTATCAACCTTATCATGATGAACATTTCATATCAAATAATGCCTTATTATTGGGGGGGGGGCTCTCCTGTGCATTATAGGATATTTATAGAATATTTGTCGGCAGTTCTGAACTTCATCCACTATTTTTCAGTAGCATCCTCTGCCACCCCAATAGAGATTATCAAAGATGACTCCAGACACCGCCTAAGGTCCCCTAGAGGACAGAATCTCTCTGATTGAGAACCTCTGCTTTAGGATGACTTCACTGCAATAAAAAATCATACATACCTTTTGCTTTCCAGCTGGGTTTATGATTGATAAACAGAATATAAGACAATTAAAGCTGGTTGCTATTCATTAATCATTAGATATAATTGATGATATATACTTTGGGGATGATCACAGTATCTAAGTATAGTATTTTTACTAAGCCTACAGTATACAGATGAGCCTTGTGAAAACATGTTTACACTATAATAAGAATTTTCATTCCTAAACTATTCCTGTTCTGACTTCTCATGAGTGGCTAAGAAGTCAAAAATGAGAAAAGATAAAAGAGTCTGATAGCTAGACCTTTAGCCAGGATTTTTACCTTCACTATTCTGATTAAAATATAATCTGCCTTCTTTTTGAAGAATTTCTTTGACTTTTCTGATTCACCGACTATCTTTTACCATCATTACCATCTGGGCCTTGGGCATTAACTACATATTGCTTTATGTTGTTTTCTGATAGCTACAATAAACTTTAACATTGGTTTCCCAGTGAGATTACAATCATTCTGAGGGCAGCATACTTTTTTTTTTTTTTAATCTCTCATGACATTGGATACAGTCTCACATTTATTAACACAGAGCATAGTCTTTGGAGACAAACAGATGTGGACTCTACTCAGGGTTCTATCACCCAAAAAGGGGATAAATTTGTACAACCACTCAGTCTGTCTATGTAGAGTAACCTCTATAAGGCACATGTTTGACTTATATGACTAATTTCTGTGCATTCAAAGCAACCCTCTGTCTAGAACTTAGGTTTCCATCTAATTTTGCCTGGAGAGAAAGAATATGCTAGCCATGCTGGCCTGGTTGTCTGGATCCATGATTGCTATAATACAGTGGATTAACACTTAAGCACCCTAATTTTGTACATTCATCTCTTGTGAGCCTGATTCATCTAAGACGGTTTAATAGATAAACCTTTCTTATTATACTGACAAAATCAGATTTATGAACCATGTAGCCAAGGACTTTGGAATGTGGGAAATTACAAAGCAAGTATCACATTATGAGGCGACTTAGAAGCCCTTCCTGGAAACCACCAATCTCCTGTCAGGATCTCTTCAAATTTCAAGTCAGTTGGTAAACTCGATCTTGAAGAATTATAAGAATGAATATAGCAGAGGGTTTACCCTATAGGAGTTCACCTTTGAGCAGTTTTTAGGTTGCATACCTAATAATTTTAATGTTTTTTGAGACACAGAAGTAATTGTAATTTAAAATGGTGCAATAAATGCTTATAACTTTATTGATTTAAATAACAAGAGAATGGAAGTAACATTGTATATACAGAATGATTTCATATAGCTTGACTTCAAAGCTTTAGACTTTAGTAAGCAAGACAAAAAGTTTCTATGTATAGGTTTCTTAGCTTTATAGTCTATTTTTAATCTACAGAGCAAATTGGAAGGATTTTGTAAGATGCAGTTATGAAATTCTGTTGCTCTGTATTTCAAAAGATATTTAATATTTAATAAAAGTTGAAAATAATAATCTAAATAGCTATCTGAATCTAGTATAATAAAGATATTTTAAAGAAGGGACATTAGCAGAATTACATATTGACAATGGAAGTCCTTATTTGACTTTTGTTGTTCTTTGCTATTTTAATAAAAGTCTTACCTTATTTCGGAGCCACAATTAACCAAACTTTGAGTTCAGTAAGTAACTTTTTCTAGCTCCTTCAATGCCATGGGAGAGTAAAGGCCATGTGATATTTCCCATAACAGCACAGCATATTTTTATTAGTAATAGCACCAAGGGAAAGAATAAGTTTTTGAGCACTTACTATGTGTCAAGTCCTACTCTAAACTCTCATAAATCATCTCTTTGAATTTTCAAAGCAACTATATGAGGTAGATACTATCTGACTGTGCAAATGGAAACCCTGAAACCCAGGAATGTTAAGAAACCTACACAATGGCACATAGTAAGGGATAGCACCCTAAAGCAGGGTTTTACTCTTCAAGTTCATTGAGCCATCTCTCACCACACCCAGCTCTTTAGACTTTTAAGTCACAAGAAAACGTACCAGTGCAGTAGTGTGCGAGCTGCAGCTTGTAAGAGGTAATACAGCTTAAAACATGGTATATTAGAGACCTTTGCCTAAAGCTTGCCTTTATAGTAAGCGTATTTTATCTTCCTGTCCCATTAATACTATCTTTACTTTAGAAGAAGACATTTAAAATTCCAAGCCAGGATTTCCAAACTATGTTCCTGTGTTCTCCAGGGACTTCATGAAAGCGTCTCAGTGGCCACTGAGTTAAAGGGAGGAGAGGAAGGAAAGTCAGGGCATCAGTTCACTTTTGCCCACAATTTCCTTAAACAGCTTCACTTCTCTCCATTTTCAATAGTGCAATAGCACTGCACTTTCTATATATTTCATTTGGGATTTGGGCGGGGTCAGGGGAGAACTGTTAGCTATTTTTGGAGAAAGTTTCGAAATCACTTATCTAGTTGACCTGTTTTCTTACAGAGGAAGCTGAGGGCTGAAGAGTTGAAGCGATTGGCCCCAAATCAAACATCTTATCAGAGGGAGAACCCAGTTCCCCTACCTCCCAGTCCAGCCTGCTTCCCGCCATCTCACATTGCTGACCTACAGACATACAGTACAAGTGTGAGACCCCAGATTGTCACTCTGCAGGCTCATTCTGGTGCTGCTGCTGATTCACTTAACCCTCATCTTTATTGGCACAGCAGAGGCTCCTGGAATTTGTTCTTAGACCTAACGTCTACTTGTAAGGGCCTGACACGCTTTGCTCTGCATTCTTTCAAGGCCTTCTTACACTTCAATACTGAACCGACATGTTGTGTAAGAGCAAGAGTAACTCAAACATTTGATAGTAACAATTGAAGTTAAAAATACAAGTAGGCAACCTGCTTCATTCAAGAAATATTTTTTGGTGCCTACCAACATGCCAAAATTATTCTGAGCACTGAAGATACCCTCGTAAGCAAAACAGACAAAAATCTCCAAAGATAAAAATCTGATGTCACTGTACTTACAGACCATAAAGGTCAAAGAGATGAATCAGAGAAGAGAGAATGGGAAATATTGGGAAGGTGTATTGCTGTTTTTCATAGGGTAATCAGGACACCAATAAGACAATATTTGGGCCAAGATCTGGGGAAGGTGAAGGATCAAGGTACGCAGATATCCAGGTGGGGGGAAACTGGCTCAGGGGGAGGGAACAGCAAGTACAGCAGCACCAAGGTAACAGAGTGCTTAGTGTCTTTGAAGAGCAACCAAACTAATGGGCATGGAGTGAATGAGCAGAGTGAGTGAGGAGAACAATAGGATGTGACAGCAGAGAGGTGAGGAAGTAAGTGTGGGAGCCATGGTGTCAGATCCCTGCTTTGTAAAGACTTTGTCTTTTATCAGCTTGATGATTAAGCAAAGTATTTGTGCCTACTTATAGTAGGTATGTTTGTCTTTAATGAGGGCAATGGATAGCATAGCTTATCTTTCATTTTGAGACATATCTACAGGTGAATTACTGATATTATGATAAAAGTTTAGGAGATGCTATAATTTCTTAACTTCTAAAAATACATAGCTAATTGTGTTTTTTAAAGTCTGAAGATGTTGTATAGGTATAGGTATAAAAACTTACCAGGTAGGTTTGTGATCAATCCTTATTATGTTATTTATATTAATAAAAAGCATAATTTCACATTGTAAAATGCCTTCTCTTGTTATGATTTTTGTTTGTCTCTAAAACACTGGGATCTTCTTCAGAATTCTTGGTCCTTGACCACTTTTCGTCTTGGTCTTCTTCATCTATCTTCACGATTTTCAACAAATTACAAAATAGACACTCCCCCAGAGAACAAAATTCCAAATGGCACAGATTGCATATAAATTTAGCACCCATATATTTCCTTCTTTTTTAGAATTTACTTGATAATCAAAAGAAAATTCTGTATCAGGCAAGGCTCCTATGGTTAGATTTGAAATCATATTTTTTCCTCAGAGTGATTTGAAAGATTCAATGAAAGAGGAGTTATACAACTTTTCTACAGTTGACCGTGGTCATCTTCTCACAGGGTACATGCACCATGATGGTCTTTATCCTGGGCACCAGTGAAGGAGAATGGGCCTTATAAACTGAGGAAAAGGGAAGTGAGTGGTGGCTGGAAGAAGAGGGAAGGAAGTGGCAAATAGCAGCTAACCAAATCTTCTACCCTGGCAGTGGAGCTCAACACTTTTCACTACATCATCAGGGGTGTTTGTTACTTAGATTTTATAGTTTGTAGAGGAGCATCCATCTGGAGTTTGAACCGTGTACTCTCTCACATCGTCACATCAGCTAACACAAGTTTAGATGAAGTTAAAGGGAGATGATTCTGAGAAAAGAGAGATTTACAGGGAAAGTGAAGCTCAGGGAAATTCCTAAAGATGTATTCATGTTACTGCCTGCTGGGTTAACGATGTTTTCCTCTCTGATTATGGAAATGGATATTTTCAAATCCCCAAATAGTTTTGGGAATTGCTGTTATTAACAAAGAATGCTTGTGTGTGTGTGTGTGTGTGTGTGTGTGTGTGTGAGAGAGAGAGAGAGAGAGAGAGAGAGAACTTCTTGAGTTTTAATCCTTTCTTGATTTCACTATTGTTACAAAAGACTTTTATGATTCATGCTAAAAGATTAAAAGATCAACTAGTTCCAAACGGTGATTCATTTTGTAAACAAGATGAGTTTGTTTGTCTCAAGTAGCCAGTTATGCTCAAAAGCCACTGTCTCATTTTGAGATGGTCTTGCTGGGTCTTCAGAAGGCAACAGAACTGGACACTAATTGTGTGTCCTGTGGAGTCTGATTACTAACCTAACTTGCATTCTGGGTAATTCTGTGACCTGAGTTCTTTGGACAGGCTGGTCTTGGACACTAATATTAATATCCTCAGCCTGGATAGGTGCTTGCAGAGCACATCTAATTGTCATCCAGTGACTGCCATATTTTACCACTAGCCTCTTGGGTGGATAACTAGACTTCTATTTCTTTAGCTTCTAACAAGATAAAGAACTTAGACTGGCTGAGTGCTTAGTCTGTATTAGATGTTTTATGCCCACAATCCTTTAATAAAGGAGATTTAATAATCTTATTTTATGGAGAAGAAATCAAGGTTTAGATATCTTAGCAATATCCCAATATCCCATGGCTATCAAGTGGACAGGCCAGGATCTGAACCCAGTTTTCTATCTGATGTCAATGCCCAAGCTCATAGTTATGGTGCAAGATTACTGTGCGCCAAGCAGGTGCTTAGTTAATTAAAAATTTTCTCAAGATACTTATTAAATTGTTCAATTCATTGCCAGAGCTGAATAGTGAGAATACATTTTGTTATCAGTTTGTTTAATACCGACAAAGACAAAAAGTCTCAATGGCATATCCATTGATTTGAAATAGAACATGGCAATAGACAAAAACACTTTTTCACTCACATTTGTATTCACGAATAAATGGAAAGTGAAGTTATTCAGTTGGTCATAGATAGGAGGCTTTGTAATAAATTAGGGGCGCTTCTATTTTTGTTACTTGGCCATAAAAGATTTCTTATGTTCTCTGGTTAGAAAGAAAGTTATATTATAGAGGACTAAAAGGGGAATTAATGAGACACACAGCTTTGTTTGAGATGACTAATAGAGTATTCTGTACCTGAACCTGGTTTTCATGTAAAAGCAGTTAACATGTCACTGAAATTTCATGAATACAGTCTCAAGAGCACTTAATTTTAGAGTTTACTTTCTATAGGTAAGGATACGTGAAATTAATTATTTTTTAACAGTCAGAGGAAGGGCCCCTATTCTTTCGCCCAACCTCCTGCCTCTGGAACCACAAAGGTCTAAGTCCCATTCCCTGCACCCCATCCCCCCGCCACAAAAAAAATCTCTATTAGTGATTCCATTAAGTGGTAAGAGCCAGTCTAAGAAAATCAGTTCCAGATTTCTTATTCATGTCTTTGTAAAATCCTAACATAAAAAAAATTTCAATTCCTTAAGAACTCATTGTGTTTTTCATCTTTCCTTAATTTACAAGCTCTGCATGTAGACCATGGACAAGTGTCCATACTGCTTTCCCTAGAGTTGAACAGGATAAGGATGAATGATAGTCTTTATTTTCTAGCACTTGTCAGCTCTAAGCCAGCATTTCAGTAACATTCAAGTCTTACAGAATCCATTTTATCCGTATATCAGCTATAGAGTAAGTATTTTTAAAACCATTTCTATAATCACAAGCCCAGGGACTTTGGTGTGTGTGTGCGTGTGTGTGTGTGTGTACCATCTTGGTGGTTTAAAACAACAAAAATCTATTGTCTCATAGTTCTGGAAGCCAAAAGGCAGAAATTAAGGTGTTGTCAGAGCCATACTCCATACAGAGTCTCTGGAGAAGAACCCAGTCCTGACTTTTCTGGCTTATGATGGATGCTCACCATTTCCTGGCTTATGGTTGTATCGCTCCAGTCCCTTCATCTGTATGTTGCCTTCTTCTCTGGTGTGTTTAATCCACCTCTGTGCCTCTCTTACAAGGATACTTGTGTTGGAATTTAGGGCCCACCTGAACAATCCAGGCTAAATCACTTATCTCAAGATCCTTAATTTAATCGCATCTCTTGCCATATAAAATAATATTTACTATTTTGTCACATAATATTCATAGATTCCAGGGCTTAAGAAGTAAATATATCTTTGAGAAGCTATTTTTTTTTCAGCTTACCATAGTCACTCTTGGGATCAAATGGACCACCTAGAGAGTTTGAGTGACTATGTTTCTCTCCAAATTTCTGTGTAAGTGAAATTAACTATATTTCATAAAAGATAAAAACCTGGATTCATCCCACGACATTAATTAATATGGAAAAATAAAATGTTTGGTTTCTTTACATTTTAGCTGAATTCATTGTACTTTGTCGCCTATATTGCATATAATTGTAGAAATACATCATTCATTCATTTAAAAAAACTATGCACCAACTATGCTCTATAGACATGATGCTTTGCCCTGGAATGCAGAAATAAATATAAGGCATGGTTCCTTTCACTGATTAGCCTATAATCTAGATAAGAAGATAGTTGTATCATCAGTTCATTCAACTTCTACATGCTACTATACTCTATAGTTAGGTCATGGATTCTGTCTTTTAATCCATACTACCACTCTTTTAGTTTCATATTTTTTATTCCCATTTTAGAGAGAAGAGAACCAAAAAAGATATTAGCTGAAGACTATACACACAGTAGGAGATAGAGCTTGGGTTTAAACTCAAGCATTCTAGTTTTTGAGCTCAAGCTATCAAACACTGCCTATACTACACTGATTATTGATAGACTTACTCTGTAATGGTGTTTTTGAGTGAGCATTTTCCTTTTCTAAGTGTGATATAATTATTTCTTCTAGCTACGCTCAGACTTTTCTATGTGGCTTGAACTTTTCTGATGTTTGTCTCTTGGGTGTTAAGGTTTATGAAAGTTCTGTTGTGACTTGGATTGTATGAGTTTGCCTTCATCCAGGAACTGAGATAAACAAGAGTTTGGAGGCATTGCATCCGACTAGAGATACCTTTCTGTATTTCCCTTTAACTTAGATGTGGAAACTGATAACATATATGGTGAGAAATTGTGCTCTTGTAATGTAGCCTACAGATGCACCAATCATAAGGAAACTCCTGCATATTTGGTACTGACATATGGATTCACACATGGGTTGTTCTTCAGGTTCTGAGGGAACATTTAAGATGGTGCTCTCTTTGGGGTCTGAGAGGCCGACCCTTCAATTCTCATTTTCACAATCGTAATCCATCTGCCTAAATGATAGTTAAATTTTCTTTAGATAACTGATAACATGAGGGGTCTTTTCTTTGACAGTACTTGTTATAATAGAGAATATTTCTTATAACTCTTTCTATCCACCAAATTATATTGACTGTCCATCAAATAGTTTTAGCAAGTATCAGATGACAAAAGAAAAGACGAAGATGTGGTGTAAAGGAATTTCCCAATATGCCTCTAAATGGATCAGTAATGTCACTAAGAGGTAGATTGTGAACAACAGTCAAGAAAATGGCTCAGTGGTGCTAGCAGCAACTTTTAACTCAAGCTGTGATTTTACTCAAGCCTGGGCCAAGTATGCATTTTAGGAAGGCCACAGTTTAGTGGTGGCCCCCTCTGTCCCCAACCCATTCCAGCCTCTAGTGTGACAGTTTGCACGTTGGAAGCATCAGCTTGGGTGAAGCTATGGTGGTAACTTTTTGTTTTCTCAGCTGGCTCTGCTTGAAGTTGTCATATCCAGAGTAACAATATTTTTCAGATCTCCTCATAAAAATGTCAGAGAACTAACAGCTATGCAATGTGGCTAATCATCACAGACCACAGGGTGTTGCTTTTACCTCACTAAGTATTTTAGTTGTAATTGGAAGTAGTAAACGACTCAGTTACTACCCCCTTCTTCAAATTATGTTTTCAGATTTCCAGTCTCTCCTTCTCTCAAAGAGCTTTCAACACCTTTGATATGGTCTGAAAGGGAGGACTGGCTGGAATTCTTATTTTTTGTCTTTGTGAAAACAATTCCCTTTTAGCCACATAAATGAAAGAAAATGTGATCTGGTGTCATCAGCATATGTTACTACAATATAAATAACTGTTCTGCAAGTGCTACCACTAAATTCTCACTGAATATTTTTCTAGAACAATGCCTTCCCTCTTTCAAGAATAAAATGGTCTGGATATTGGAACTTTTACTTTGGAAAATCCTATTCCCTGATGTCTACAAGAAAACTTTCTCTCCAATCCCATGAGGATTTATACTGGGTAAAATTCTAGTCTCCCTCTCCATCCTTGTCATTCACTCCAGAATGGAAAACTTTTTCTCCCTTTCTTATCATCTCTAGCTTCCTGTCTATTTTTATTGTTATCTCTTCCTCTCACCCCTTTTTTCTCTCCCTGCCCCAGACCCCTCTCCCCACTACCAAAGCAGCATACTCTCAAGCAGAATGTGCTATTTTTGCCCATTTCCAATTATCTAACAGGAAACCACATTTGGAGAAGTCCTAACCTATTGGAACCCTTCTTTCTGGAAGGCCTAAGGTTAACTCAAACTTCTATGGCTGCCGCTGGGGAGTAAGTTGAATTTGAGTTGGAAGATAGAGCTTATTTTCTACTTCAGCTTTATAAGAAAACATGGTTGTTGTTACACTTCGATTTCTCATTTAAACTCTTGGGTGTACCTTTTAGTAGTTGGAACTCCAGGAGATAAAGGGTGAAAAATTAGGTATCTCTAACCTCCAGTCTCCAGAAGCAATACAGTTGGAAGTGGTTGCCTGAAGAATGATTCAGGAGCTGTGTATTAATCTGCCCTTGAGGTAGAGGGTTTAGATGCTTTGTAAACAAAAATCAGTCAATCAGTCAAAAGAATATCCATCGCTATATCATCCATACACTTGTTCTAAGATAAGCACTTTCTCAGTATAAAGCTTCATAGACTTGAGGAGAGATTTCCCCTTGGTTATTTTAATGTGAAAATATGTAGTCTCCTGTTGATCAAAATGTATGCCACCTTCTATGGTCAGCTACAACTGTAGCAATTCAACCAAGTGGTTAATATACTTCTAAAACCTCCACGGCTCCCTTATTTTTCATTCTTGCCTTCTCTGTGCATGTCTGTGTTTGCCTTTGAAATGTAAATAAGAAAATTTCTTTCCCCAAAGTGGTTCGCTTTAAACCTTAGTCTATTTAATTATCTCTATGATTCAATTAGGTGTGGCTATCAATTGTCAATGATCTTAACAATCTTACCTAGTTTATTCTGACATTATCTCCATATCTTTTCAAGAGGAAAGAAGTGACTAGAAGCTATAAATCCAGACATATCAATAGGTTATTAGTTTGGTCTATTTGATACAAAGCCTCTCATTTCATGGTTAAATTCTTTTGCACACAATCAAATCTCTTGTGAACAAATTTGGAAAAGGCAACAATGATAATTTAGGGGCAGAAACTATGGTAGGTGGTCATCCAACGATTGGGATTGAAAATCTGTGGTTGTAAAGTTTTGGTTAGAGTTTGTTTGCCAAGTGGAAATGGACATGATTATCCTGCATTAATTGTGTCTGCAAAGTCTCTCATCTATGTTACTTCTCCACAGTGTGCTTTAAATTATCTACTAGGATTTGATAGGGACATTTGATATTTTTTCTCTATTTCAGAATCTCTGTTTTCTGTTTAGGGTAGCATTTAACCATGTCCTCCCCCCCCCCCCCTTTATTTACAGTAATGGTTGTAATCACAGCAATACAT